>NC_047113.1:34281321-34578821 GCF_902500255.1 Thalassophryne amazonica
CCGCACCGCGAGGCCGCTATTCACATCAAAACATTACATCACATTGTATTTATCAGATGATGTCAGTGTACATACACGTTTCCTAGAAAGAAACTTTTGGACCTATTTTTGTGGACGTGCAGCACAATGACAAATTGATATTTCCTCACAACAAAATCCACATTCTACTTCTGTTTGGTGTTTTGATGCCAACACAGAGTGAACAATGATGACGGCTGCAAATATGCAGGAGTTTCATTCTAATGAGGCAAATCAAAGATGGGATTGAAAGCTGATTTATGCTGAACCTTGGATATGGACATGGATATGGAGAGCGCATTCTGTCCGGGCTCTGCATTGATTTCATCCATTTCTGTGTCTGTTTTCAGAAAAGACAAAAACAAAAACTGAAAAGAAACAAGTACAGAATGATTTCTCTGTGCTTTATGACACAAATTAATTGTGGGCGTGGCCTTTGCAGAAGCAGCACTCTTTAGTGTTCATATTTGTGTGTGTTGTGTGTGTGTGTGTGTGTGTGTGTGTGTGTGTGTGTGTGTGTGTGTGTGTGTGTGTGTGTGTGTGTGTGTGTGTGTTGTGTTGGTGTGTGTGTGTGTGTGTGTGTGTGTGTGTAGCAAAAAAGAGAACAAGGTCAAGCTGTTGGATGTAAGCGGAAAGGAGACGAAATCCAGGGTGCTGAATGTAAGAGGAAAAGACAAGAGATGAACTGGGTCACCCTGAACCAGCAGGACATTAAGTGGTTAGCCTGTGTGAGTTTGACATGCTCATGTCATACATGTTGTCTGTTCATGTCACAGATAACAGGGACACTTCTTGATATAAATTCCATTGATAGAAAGAGTAACGTGTGTGTTTTAATTGATTGTTTTTAGGCTCAGCTGCAGTTGGACCCTTTGGCTGGGGATGAAGGTAAGATGGTTATTCTATGAATGATTAAAAGTTTTAATAAGAAATATTTGTTTGAGCTCATTTTAAATGAAAGTAAAACATCTCAATATCATCCTGTAATAATAAACACCAGTCAAACATCGTAAAAAATATGCCAATATACTGAGTTTGGACAGGGATCAATTTACGTATGTATTAATAACTCTTGGCAGTTGATAAAATCTGGCAATGTGTGAAATGTATTTGGTTTAGTTGTTTTTATGTCGTGCTCGTTGGTCAACTTTCAATTTTTGATAATCGATAAAGGATATATAGTCCATATTGTTTTGCATCATCTGGACCCACATTCTCCTGATGGTACAGTTGCATTAAAATCAAAGACAGAGGACAATTATTGGCCAATTAGAAAAAAAGAAAAATCTGAATTTGTAGCTTTTGTAGCGACGTCTCGCACTGTGGGAAGTCCTTAAAGCGACAGTATCACCTCAAAATCTCTCATCAGCCGTTAAAATTTTCACTGAAACCAGCTTAATTTTTCGAACCGTGTCCACTTCGATGTGTCTCACAGGTTTAGAAAAGATTTTGATCAAACAAAGCGCCAGTCTCTCAGCAACTTCTCAGACAAAGGAATTCCGACGAGGGGCTGGGCGACTCCTCCCACAAGGAGTGCTCACAGGCGAATGACGTCACCGACAGGCATGGAAAAACTCACGCATGCGCACGAGGGTTCATGCATGTCTGACGTAAAAACATATGAATGAAATCCATATAGTTTTTGAAAAAATAAAAAGGACCTATACTTTATGGACAGCCCTCGTATAGTCCATATTGTTTTGCATCATCTGGACCCACATTCTCCTGATGGTACAGTTGCATTAAAATCAAAGACAGAGGACAATTATTGGCCAATTAGAAAAAAAGAAAAATCTGAATTTGTAGCTTTTCACATGGATTATTTAAATTATTGTGATCTAAAGTGATTCTTAATGCTGAATCTTACATCAGCGTTAAGAGTTTTACAAATTCTGATATAATGACCAGTGTGTTTGTTCATATTCCAGCTCCTGCAGCGGCGCCTCAGCCGCAGACATCATATGTTAAAAAGCCAGCGAACGCCTTCATGATCTTCAGGAGGGAGGAGAAAGACCGCATCATGGCACAGCATAAATGCAAAGATAGCTGCCACGTGAATAAGATTCTGGGAGAGCTGGTAAGTGTGGATCCTCCTCTGTGTGTGTGTGTGTGTGTGTGTGTGTGTGTGTGTGTGTGTGTGTGTGTGTGTGTGTGTGTGTGTGTGTGTGTGTGTGTGTGTGTGTGTGTGTGTGTGTGTGTGTGTGTGTGTGTGTGTGTGTGTGTGTGTGTGTGTGTGAGAGAGAGAGAGATCACTGATAGTATCATGTCTTCTGTCCACAGTGGAAAAATATGACACGGGAGGAAAAATCCAGATACTTTGAAAAGGCCAAAGCAGAAAAGCTCCTCCACTCCCAGCTGCACCCCCACTGGACGTTCAAAGACAGCTACGTGAGTACAACCTGCTCACATTCAGCTCACACATGTGGCATCATGTTACCATCACTGCACAGGACTTTAAGAATTCATGATCAGAGTGAGACGTCTTTTATGTTTTATCAAAACTGTTTGTTCTGGTGCAGGGTAAGAAGACAAAGAAGAAGAAGAACAGGACCACCGAGCCACCCAGCAGGCTGTAAGGCAGCGGTGCCCAAAGTGTTCCAGAAAGGGCCAAGAGGGGGCAGGTTTTCTTTGCAGCCACTGACTCCAGCAGATGATTTCACTAATGAATTCATCCCATCTGCTCAAAGTGATGTTCATCTATGAAAAGCGTCTCTGAAACAATAAAGTGCCATTTTTGGCACCACATTGGCCCCTCTGAAGCTCAACATGGAAATTATACAGTATTCTTCCTCTCTAATTCATTTTTTGTTTTTTTGTTTTTGTACATTTCACTAAAAAGTTGTCAGATGTACAGGGATTCATTCTCAATTAAATTAAATCATAAAAATGTTCCTCCTACGTCTTCCTTTTGTACTATAATCTTGCAATAATAAGTGGGAATCTTATTACTGTGTGTTGTTATGTAGTGGAATAATTGAAGAGCATATAACATGCCATAAATGATTTTTTAGGGAGTTAAAGGTAAAAAAAAAGAGCCTATTTTAGTATTTTATTGAATTAATAACTGACTAAAACAACATATGATGCCTATCACCTTCAGATGACAATAAAATTATTCTCAAATATCAACTAGTAGACTATAAATGCATGGATGAATCAGAAAGATGACAAATTTGATAATATTCTTAACCCTCTCAAGGCAGGCGCTGCAGATTTGCAACAGCTAAATATCTGATTTTTTTCCTGTTACTAAAAATTAATTTGAGCCTGAGAGGGTTAACAAGCAAAATCATTTGAAAAAAAATGCATTTTGTTATGTTAATAAGGTCCCACCCCGAGAACGATCACAAACATGTGGTACTATGTGTTGGGAAAGTGTAGTGACACGGACCCACAACAGGGGGCGCAAATGAACGGTCAATAGATGAGCCAAAAGGTAAAAATTTAATGTTGTGAAATGTGCACAACGAACATACAGACAATCTCAGAATATCATTACAGTCAATCCACAAAGGTGACGTGTGGGCAGGCTCGAGGATAGAAGACGTCTGTCCTGAGAAGAGCCGGAACCACACGATTTCCGCCGCCCCAGAACCTGGTGAATACTGGAGCCGCCAAGTCCCGAATTCCCAGGTGATTACCGTCCCCGACTGTCGGATCTGGTACTGCTGGCGAAGAACAAAGACAGTCAAGTGTGGGTGTGTTCACACCCAGTAACAACAGCGGTGGGAATGCCACCTCCACCTCTCACTCAATACTTGCAGCGATCCCTCAGAGGAAAAAGAGTGCCGTATTGCACAGCCTCCACAAAAGGACCGGTACTCCTGCAAACACTCACAATAAACAGATTTACAAAATACAACAAAAAGGCTGAGGATATTACCTCCAATGAAGTATGATATCTCGGCGATGAGGTGGAGATGACATCTGGGTTTTATGGAGTGAGATGATGAAGAATGAGTGACAGCTGTCAGGAAGTAATGAGTAACAGCTGTCACTCCCGGCTGAGTCCGTGGCGGCAGCGCCCTCTCGTGCCTGAAGCCCGCACTTCAGGCAGGGCGCCCTCTGGTGGTGGGCCAGCAGTACCTCTTCTGGCGGCCCACACAACACTATGTTCACAAATATTTGTTCAAGACACATATCGCTGTCTATTTTAAATTATCATTTGGATACATTTTTCCAGTTATAAACAGACAACAAAATAAAATCAAGAATTAAAGGAAAACCACCTACTTGGTGGTTACCATGAGAAGAGGAAAGTTCATCAGAATTCCAGTAAAAATCAATCACTGTCACTATCTGGAATATCCTCCCTTGTTTGGTTTGCACAGTCTCCACTACAGCATTTGCAGAGAAGAGTGCACGGCCAGTCGCTGTTGGAGCGGCTGCATTGCCCGTTACATCCTACTCTACAGTCACCAAGTACTGTCCGTGGTGCAGGAAGTGCAAGACACTTGACTGGAAGATATCCTCTATTCTCTGAATACCATCCACTCTCTTCAATAGGAGGAAGCACAGGGCAGTTGGTCTTGCATTTATCCCGCATTGTAAGTGGCACAGAGGATATGAGGCAGTAATGTGGCAAGGGTTGGAGGAACATCTCACCTTCCACGTACTTTAATCGAAAAAGTTCCATCTGAGAAATGGCAGGGTTGTTGGACCTGATGAACAGTAAACGTGACATATGAAAGGTTCTAGTGCCTTCACCTGTGTTGGACGTTCTCCATTGCTAAGCTCAGTTGGAATGGAACCTTCACCAAGTTCTTTGAAGCAGATTTGATGCTTTTTTTATTATTACGTTTTTTTAATTGTGGTGCTGTAAAAGATCTTGACAAAAGTGTTCTTAGTTTAGTCTAATGTCATCATATCACATTTAGTTTAGTCCATGTGGTTTTATGATTGCAACAGGAATGATCCAGAATGGAAGTTTGGTGCAGATAATTTGTTCTAACTTTGCGCTCGATGGGAAATAATTCATTCCATCCATCCATTTTCTTCTGCTTTATCCGGAGTCGGGTTGCGGGGCAGCAGCTCAAGCAAAGCCGCCCAGACCTCCCGATCCACACCTCCTCCAGCTCCTCCGGGGGAACCCCAAGGCGTTCCCAAGCCAGCCGAGAGATGTAATCCCTCCAGCGTGTCCTGGGTCTTCCCCGGGGCCTCCTCCCAGTGGGACGTGCCCGGAACACCTCTACAGCGAGGCATCCAGGGGGCATCCAGAAAAGATGCCCGAGCCACCTCAACTGACTCCTTTCGACGTGGAGGAGCAGCGGCTCCACTCCGAGCTCCTCCCGAGTGACCGAGCTCCTCACCCTATCTCTAAGGGAGCACCCAGCCACCCTGCGGAGGAAACTCATCTCGGCCGCTTGTACTCGCGATCTCGTTCTTTCGGTCATGAGCCAAATCTCATGACCATAGGTGAGGATCGGAACGTAGATCGATCGGTAAATCGAGAGCTTTGCCCCCCTACTCAGCTCTCTCTTCACCACGACGGTCCGATACAGCGACCGCATCACTGCAGACGCTGCACCAATCCATCTATCGATCTCACGCTCCATCCGTCCCTCACTCGTGAACAAGACCCCGAGATACTTAAACTCCTCCACTTGAGGCAAGGACACTCCACTGACCTGAAGAGGGCAAAGCACCTTTTTCCGGTCGAGAACCATGGCCTCGGATTTAGAGGTGCTTCATCCCGGACGCTTCACACTCGGCTGCAAACCGCCCCAGTGCACGCTGAAGGTCCTGATTTGACGAAGCCAACAGAACCACATCGTCCGCAAACAGCAGAGACGAGATTCTGTGGTTCCCAAACCAGACCCCCTCTACACCCCGGCTGCGCCTAGAAATTCTGTCCATAAAAATAATTTTTTTTAATATATATATATTTTTTTATGGGAAATAATTCTTATTATAAAATCAGAGGGTTAAAAAAACTTGCATCCATTGGTCTGAACCTCCTGAATTTGTTCCTTTCTAAGTAAAGGAGCCGTGGTTGTAGTTTCAGATCATCAGAACTCCTCAGCCCCAATCTGCAAATAAATCTCCAGAATTTTCTGCATCTGACCTTCACCTTTTAACTGACTGGCGGAAATAAAAGAATGATAGAAAAAACACACGAGTCCTATAACAATGGACAGACCACAGCCCCATGAAACTGGTACAACAATATACAAAAGTGTTGGAAATGTGGATGTAAACACCCCAAAACTAAAACTGAAAATCTGTATCTCGACCCATCAATTACATAATATAATATAATATAATATAATATAATATAATATAATATAATATAATATAATATAATATAATAATTGTTTGTATATTTGTTGAGGTCCAAAATAATATTTCTGGACTTTCGATGTGACCCCCCCCCCCCCCCCCCCCCCCCCCCCGCACACACACACACACACACACACACACACACACACACACACACACATACACAATTTGTAAAATTTGTATTTCCTGTTGTTATTATTATTAGTAGTAGTAGTAGTAGTAGTAGTAGTAGTAGTAGTAGTAGTAGTAATAGTAGTAGTAGTAGTATTATTATTATTATTATTATTATTATTATTATTATTATTATTATTATTATTATTCGGGTTGGGGCTGCAGCCTGTTCAAAGGTCACTGGGTGGGAGGCGGAGTACAAACTGAACAGACCTCCAGTCTATGACAGGGAGATATGATGATGATGATGATGGTGATGATGATGATGATGATTATTGTTGTTGTTGTTGTTGTTATTATTATTCACTGAACAATAATTAGTATATTACAATATATCACTCACTCACTCATCTTTAACACTTAATGGTGAGGGGGGGGCTGCAGCTTTATACATTGCAGTCACGTGTCTTCAGAAGATTTCAGAATGCTAAGTGACGTAATACTTTCTAAGAACAAAGAAAAAGGTTAAAGGTTATTTTAATCTTTTGGCTCAAACGTCATCTTACAAAGCTGTTTTAAAGAACATAAGGAGAAGCAGCACTGGTTCAGTTTAGAGGGAACCTGATTCAGCAGAGCTTCAGATTATACTCAGATTTAACTTTGTTTAATTGAAGAGTTATTTATTGTAGAAGCCGAAATTAGCACAGATAATCAGCGAGATTTGTAAGTAACTGATGAAACAACACGTTATGCACACAATAATAATGACGACATTAAAATAAAATATATTTGCGATTTAATGTAGTAACATATATCATCCAGTAGGTGGACGTATCTCGCAATAAAACCATCAAATTTCTTTTAAGGGATTTTTAGCTTCTAAAAATTCTAAATTACATAAATTCATTAGTGTACAAATGTCACTAAGTCATGTTCGTGAAATTAAGTGCTTGAAGATTTTTATACAGTGAACAGTGTGAATTGATGCTGCTTAATGTTTTAGGAATTTTTCAGAAAAAACAAACAATGTTCCAAACATTTTATTTATTTATTTGTGGCTTATTTGAACTTATTTGAATGAACAATTACACTTTGGCGTGTATGACAGGACATTTTAAAGTTATCGGTTCACCTGAAATTTGTCAAAAATATTTTGATGCTTTTTTATTATTACGTTTTTTAATTGTGGTACTGTAAAAGATCTTGACAAAAGTGTTCTTAGTTTAGTCTAATGTCATCATATCACATTTAGTTTTGTCCATGTGGTTTTATGATTGCAGCAGGAATGATCCAGAATGGAAGTTTGGTGCAGAAAATTTGTTCTAACTTTGCGCTCGATGGGAAATAATTCTTATTTAAAAATCCGAGGGTTCAGATCATCAGAACTCCTCAGCCCCAGTCTGCAAATAAATCTCCAGAATTGTCTGCATCTGACCTTCACCTTTTAACTGACTGGCGGAAATAAAAGAATGATAGAAAAACACACGAGTCCTGTAACAACGGACAGACCACAGCCCCATGAAACTGGTACAACAATATACAAAAAGTTTTGGAAATGTGGATGTAAACACCCCAAAACTAAAACTGAAAATCTGCATCTTGACCCATCAATTACATAATATAATATAATATAATATAATATAATATAATATAATATAATATAATATAATATAATAATTGTTTGTATATTTGTTGAGGTCCAAAATAATATTTCTGGACTTTAGATGTGATACCCCCCCCCCCCCCCCCCCCCCACACACACACATACACAATTTGTAAAATTTGTATTTCCTGTTGTTATTATTATTAGTAGTAGTATTATTATTATTCTTATTATTATTATTAGTAGTAGTAGTAGTAGTAGTAGTAGTATTATTATTATTATTATTATTCGGGTTGGGGCTGCAGCCTGTTCAAAGGTCACTGGGTGGGAGGCGGAGTACAAACTGAACAGACCTCCAGTCTGTGACAGGGAGATATGATGATGATGATAATGGTGATGATGATGATGATGATGATTATTGTTGTTGTTGTTGTTGTTATTCACTGAACAATAATTAGTATATTACAATAGATCACTCACTCACTCACTCATCTTTAACACTTAATGGTGACGGGGGGGGGGGGGCTGCAGCTTTATACATTGCAGTCACGTGTCTTCAGAGGATTTCAGAACGCTAAGTGACGTAATACTTTCTAAGAACAAAGAAAAAGGTTAAAGGTTATTTTAATCTTTTGGCTCAAACGTCATCTTACAAAGTTGTTTTAAAGAACATAAGGAGAAGCAGCACTGGTTCAGTTTAGAGGGAACCTGATTCAGCAGAGCTTCAGATTATACTCAGATTTAACTTTGTTTAGTTTAAGAGTTATTTATTGTAGAAGCCGAAATTAGCACAGATAATCAGCGAGATTTGTAAGTAACTGATGAAACAACACGTTATGCACACAATAATAATGACATTAAAATAAAATATATTTGCGATTTAATGTAGTAACATATATCATCCAGTAGGTGGAAGTATCTCGCAATAAAACCATCACATTTCTTTTAAGGGATTTTTAGCTTCTAAAAATTCTAAATGACATAAATTCATTAGTGTACAAATGTCACTAAGTCATGTTCGTGAAATTAAGCGCTTGAAAATTTTTATACAGTGAACAGTGTGAATTGATGCTGCTTAATGTTTTAGGATTTTTTCAGAAAAAACAAACAATGTTCCAAACATTTTATTTATTTATTTGTGGCTTATTTGAACTTATTTGAATGAACAATTACACTTTAGCGTGTATGACAGGACATTTTAAAGTTATCGGTTCACCTGAAATTTGTCAAAACTATTTTGATGCTTTTTTATTATTACGTTTTTTAATTGTGGTGTTGTAAAAGATCTTGACAAAAGTGTTCTTAGTTTAGTCTAATGTCATCATATCACATTTAGTTTAGTCCATGTGGTTTTATGATTGCAGCAGGAATGATCCAGAATGGAAGTTTGGTGCAGAAAATTTGTTCTAACTTTGCGCTCGATGGGAAATAATTCTTATTTAAAAATCCGAGGGTTCAGATCATCAGAACTCCTCAGCCCCAGTCTGCAAATAAATCTCCAGAATTTTCTGCATCTGACCTTCACCTTTTAACTGACTGGCGGAAATAAAAGAATGATAGAAAAACACACGAGTCCTGTAACAACAGACAGACCACAGCCCCATGAAACTGGTACAACAATATACAAAAAGTGTTGGAAATGTGGATGTAAACACCCCAAAACTAAAACTAAAAATCTGTATCTCGACCCATCAATTACATAATATAATATAATATAATATATTAATTGTTTGTATATTTGTTGAGGTCCAAAATAATATTTCTGGACTTTAGATGTGATACACCCCCTCCCACACACACACACACACGCACCCACACACACACACACACAATTTTTAAAATGTGTATTTCCTGTTATTATTATTATTATTATTATTATTATTATTATTATTATTATTATTATTATTATTATTCACTGAGCAATAATTAGTATATTACAATATATCATTCACTCATCTTTAACACTTAATGGTGACGGGGACTGCAGCTTCCCATCAATTATGATGTATATCACGCTTTATTGCAGTCACGTGTCTTCAAAAGATTTCAGAATGCTTAGTGACGCAATGCATTTAACATTTAGATGTGAAACAACCCCCCCCCCCCCCACACACACACACACACACACACACAGACCATTTTTAAAATTTGTATTTCCTGTTATTATTATTATTATTATTATTATTATTATTATTATTATTATTATTATTATTATTATTCGGGTTGGGGCTGCAGCCTGTTCAAAGGTCACTCGGTGGGAGGCGGAGTACAAACTGGACAGACCTCCAGTCTGTGACAGGGAGATATGATGATGATGATGGTGATGATGATGATGATGATTGTTATTATTATTATTATTATTATTATTATTATTCACTGAGCAATAATTAGTATATTACAATATATCATTCACTCATCTTTAACACTTAATGGTGACGGGGGCTGCAGCTTCCCATCAATTATGATGTATATCACGCTTTATTGCAGTCACGTGTCTTCAAAAGATTTCAGAATGCTTAGTGACGCAATGCATTTAACATTTAGATGTGAAACAACCCCCCCCCACACACACACACACACACACACAGAGACAATTTTTAAAATTTGTATTTCCTGTTATTATTATTATTATTATTATTATTATTATTATTATTATTATTATTATTATTATTATTATTATTATTATTCGGGTTGGGGCTGCAGCCTGTTCA
Source organism: Thalassophryne amazonica (assembly GCF_902500255.1). Lineage (NCBI taxonomy): Eukaryota > Metazoa > Chordata > Actinopteri > Batrachoidiformes > Batrachoididae > Thalassophryne > Thalassophryne amazonica. The sequence continues at coordinate 34,292,044 of NC_047113.1, forward strand.
AAGGTCACTCGGTGGGAGGCGGAGTACAAACTGGACAGACCTCCAGTCTGTGACAGGGAGATATGATGATGATGATGGTGATGATGATGATGATTGTTATTATTATTATTATTATTCACCGAACAATAATTAGTACATTACAATATATCACTCATTCACTCATCTTTAACACTTAATGGTGACGGGGGGCTGCAGCTTTATACATTGCAGTCACGTGTCTTCAAAAGATTTCAGAATGCTAAGTGACGTAATACTTTCTAAGAACAAAGAAATAGGTTAAAGGTTATTTCAGTCTTTTTGCTCAAACGTCATCTTACAAAGCTGTTTTAAAGAACATAAGGAGAAGCAGCACTGGTTCAGTTTAGAGGGAACCTGATTCAGCAGAGCTTCAGATTATACTCAGATTTAACTTTGTTTAATTGAAGAGTTATTTATTGAAGAAGCCGAAATTAGCACAGATAATCAGCGAGATTTGTAAGTAACTGATGAAACAACACGTTTTGCTCACAATAATAATATGGAGCATCTCAGGCAGCATCTCCCAGTACAACAACAACAACGTTTCTTTTTCAGGGGGTTTTAGCTTCACAAAATTCTAAATGACGTAAATACGTTAGTGTACAAGTGTCACTAAGTCGTGTGAGTGAAATTAAGATGCCTGAATATTTTTAGACAGTGAACAGTGTGAAGACAAGTGATGCTTCAGGAAGATTAAAAAACAATGTTCCAAATATGTTTTTATTTATTTGTGGCTCGTTTGAACTCAAAATGATAATTACACTTTGGCATTTATGACAGAACAGTCAGTTTAGTGCTTAATCAAACTTCCACTTTCTCTCAGGACACAGACCTTCAAAATGGAGACAATCGATCAAGGATCAATGCTGGTAAGTGACGTCAGTCAGCTCAGTCCTGATGACAAAGATCATAATAACACCTTCTTTACTGCATTAGACTGAGAACACATTTTTATTATTTTTTATCTCAATCTGGCCCTAAATTTGAGCTTTGACATCTCAAAGCTGAGAAAAAATCGTGGCTGCCCCCTGGTGGTTGTCTGAAGCGATAACTGTTGTCCCTCTGGAGCAGTTGTGACCTCTCTGACTGAACCTTCTACTTCTGAATTAATTAAAACACAGAACCAAACAACTTTTCTAAGTAAATTAATATTCAGAACATTCAAAGAATGTGATCGGTGCAAAATATGAAGTAAGATGAGACAGAAATGACGAAAATTCAACCTGGACGAGGGTCATTAGCAGCTTCTCAGCCTCTGTGTGTGTGTGTGTGTGTGTGTGTGTGTGTGTGTGTGTGTGTGTGTGTGTGTGTGTGTGTGTGTGTGTGTGTGTGTGTGTGTGTGTGTGTGTGTGTGTGTGTGTGTGTGTGTGTGTGTGTGTGTGTGTGTGTGTTTCACAGATTGTTGGGTCGTCAGTTCTTCACACTATATGAGACTGATGTGGACAGATGTTACAATAATTGTATGTTGTGTGTTTGTGTCTCTAGAATGTCGACATTCCTGTGGTGAAACTTGACATGACCATAGACACGGAGCCTGTAGCGTGGCTGTAAGTAAAAACATACACGCAAACATGATTTATTCTGACTTTCCTCAGTCGGGTCACATATTCAAGAACCAGTCGACACACTCGCTTGTTCTGTAGTTGCAGTGAGAATCTGGTTGATGGGTCCATCGACAGCTCAGATCAGAATGTAATCAACCACATGTGACAGCTGATTCCACCAAAAATAACACAGCAAACGTCATCAAGACATTATTTTTCCTCAAGTGGCAACTTCTCTCAAAAATGATCATGAAATGTCCTGAATGTCAAATGTTACCTGATGAAAGCAAACGATTTGAAAGTCAAACTGACTGTAAAAAAAACAAAAAAAAAAACCTAAATGATGATGAAATCTGAAAAAGTAAAAGAGTGAACAGTTAAGAAGTTGCTCTGAGAAAACAGACATTATGATTCATAAAAACACCACAAACTAGCAGGAGGTGGTAATGGTAGAAAATATATATATATATTTTTTTTTTTTCAAATATGCTTACATCCACTTCAGAGATTGTGCATTGTGTAATTTGGGAGCTATTTCATATAGAAAGTGGGTGTCTACCATGACAAAAAAAAAAAAAAAACACCCCATGCAAAAAAGAAAACTGCAAAATATACTGTAATTTTAACATCTTTCGAAATATTAGAATGTAATTGTTTTGACTTCATGATTAGTTTTGATGAACCCTGCATTGAACACAACATTCACGTTTATGATATATAATGGTCCTGACTTGGTAGTACTTGTTTTAGAGAAGTCACAAAAGCTACATAAGTACTGATATTATTACAGTGATCATGCAATTACACATGTAATTTAAACACATGTAAAAGTCACAGCATGGCAAGTTGTAGTAAATCAAGTGTCATGGCCAAGCCAAAAACAAAGCTCTCAGGCTAAAGAATTTGATAAAACCTTTGACAATGGTTTATGTTTTTAAAGTTTTTGAAGAGCATGGCCTCCTCCTAAGTTCTGTTATTCACACAGTGTGACTGAAATAAAACCTTTGTGAAAGAATTGTGTTTATAAAGTTTTTGAAGAGCATGGACAAACTTTACACATAGCGGAATAGCCAGATAATTGAAAATAGACCATACTTGTTACATTCAAGGGGTGTGGGGTTATTTTCAAGATATAGGATTAATTTTGATGCCAAAATGCTGGTATTAATATTGTGAATCATTTCCCAAGTGGATGTATTGAAATTCTGACTTGTGATTTTACCACCTCCTGCTACCAAAGATGTGTTTGCAGGTGGTATAACTCTCTCTCTCTCTCTCTCTCTCTCTCTCTCTCTCTCTCTCAGTAACGGTGAACCAGTGTATATTCTCTCAGGCTTCACTTTGTCAGATTTTGCTCCTGTGAACACCTCAGTCACACAGTAAGTGAAGATATGATCTTGTTTTTCTCTGACTGATGTCTGACATGTGACAGTGGGTCTCCAGCTGAGAGACGTTTCAGACTGTGAATGTTTGAACCATGTGGTTTGACTCGATGAATCGTGAATTTATTTTTGTGTATTTTAAGGAAAACCTTTGTTTGTAGGTGGTGTTTCTCTCTCTCATTCATATATTTTGTCTTCAGACCCAGTGAGCCAGTGTGTGATGCCACAGACTTCACTTTACTAGACGTTGCTCCTGTGAACACCTCAGTCACACAGTAAGTGAAGATATGATCAGATTTGTCTGACTGATGTGTGAAAAGTAACAGCGGTCTCCAGCTGACAGACGTCTTTTCAAACCATGAAGACAGATCTACTGATGTCCTACAAGTTCTGCTTTTTTCTTTGGCTGCAGGCCTGAATTTGAGACACTGATGCCATATGAGCCTGAACCTGAAGTTGAAGGACCTCACAGCGCTTTCATGCTCTTCATGCGTGAGTGGAGGGAACGCGTCATGAATGAGTTTGGTGTGGACGACAGCGAGATTGTGAAGACCATTCTGAAAGACCAGGTAAGTGTTGACACTCGGTAAGTGTTGATGCTCCTGGATGTGTCCGTCTGCATGTATCTGAAAGTGTGATGTCGTCTGTCCACAGTGGGATGATCTACCCGCGGAGGAACAGGCCACGTACTATGAGCTGGCTAAAGGAGAAAACATCCTCCACTCCCAGCAGCATCCCGACTGGTCAGCCAAAGAAAACTATGTGAGTCCAACCGGCTCATTTTTAACTCACACACGCTGCATGTTGTCATCACAACATTAATGGAGTCACCGTGAGAGTGAACGCTCTTTGTTGACAGCATGTCGAAGGTGTCATGTGTTTGTTTTGTTGCAGGGTAAAAGAAAGAGGTGCACGCACAGCACGATGGAAGGTGAGGTCATATTCATGAGAAAGAGAAAATATGTTCAGCTAAAATGTAAATCGCTTCAGTTTTTTAGCCACAAACTCCACTTTCAAGCAGTGCAGATATTTGAGACAGTGTTGATGTGACGACTTTGGTCATGACATAAGTTTCCTGACAGCCTGCTTTATCCCATCAACAAACACCACTGATGTGTGTTTGGGCTCAAAACTGGAGCTTTCAGGCTTCTGCTTGATATTTGGAAGTTACACGTTTTGGTTCCAGATCCGTTTTCAGTGAATTTGTTTCATATCGACTCCAAAATCTTGGGCTCTGAGAACCTCTGACTTTTTAAATATTTTTGATTCAATAATTTAAAACTTTACATTTCCAGTCAAATGATTGATGTCGGGTTGTTTGTTGTGCACCTGCAGAATCTGAAGAACCGTCACATTCAAAGAAGCCTTGTTTGATGTCAGGATACGAGGACAGACAGCAGACACAGGTGAGACCAGGCGAAGTTCAACAGACCAACAGTTCAACACTTTACACAAATATGAATCTGTTCGTGCCGCACCGCGAGGCCGCTATTCACATCAAAACATTACATCACATTTTATTTATCAGATGATGTCGGTGTACATACACGTTTCCTAGAAAGAAACTTTTGGACCTATTTTTGTGGACGTGCAGCACAATGACAAATTGATATTTTCCTCACAACAAAATCCACATTCTACTTCTGTTTGGTGTTTTGATGCCAACACAGAGTGAACAATGATGACGGCTGCAAATATGCAGGAGTTTCATTCTAATGAGGCAAATCAAAGATGGGATTGAAAGCTGATTTATGCTGAACCTTGGATATGGACATGGATATGGAGAGCGCATTCTGTCCGGGCTCTGCATTGATTTCATCCATTTCTGTGTCTGTTTTCAGAAAAGACAAAAACAAAAACTGAAAAGAAACAAGTACAGAATGATTTCTCTGTGCTTTATGACACAAATTAATTGTGGGCGTGGCCTTTGCAGAAGCAGCACTCTTTAGTGTTCATATTTGTGTGTGTGTGTGTGTGTGTGTGTGTGTGTGTGTGTGTGTGTGTGTGTGTGTGTGTGTGTGTGTGTGTGTGTGTGTGTGTGTGTGTGTGTGTGTGTGTGTGTGTGTGTGTGTGTGTAGCAAAAAAGAGAACAAGGTCAAGCTGTTGGATGTAAGCGGAAAGGAGACGAAATCCAGGGTGCTGAATGTAAGAGGAAAAGACAAGAGATGAACTGGGTCACCCTGAACCAGCAGGACATTAAGTGGTTAGCCTGTGTGAGTTTGACATGCTCATGTCATACATGTTGTCTGTTCATGTCACAGATAACAGGGACACTTCTTGATATAAATTCCATTGATAGAAAGAGTAACGTGTGTGTTTTTAATTGATTGTTTTTAGGCTCAGCTGCAGTTGGACCCTTTGGCTGGGGATGAAGGTAAGATGGTTATTCTATGAATGATTAAAAGTTTTAATAAGAAATATTTTGTTTGAGCTCATTTTAAATGAAAGTAAAACATCTCAATATCATCCTGTAAATAATAAACACCAGTCAAACATCGTAAAAATATGCCAATATACTGAGTTTAGACAGGGATCAATTTACGTATGTATTGATAACTCTTGGCAGTTGATAAAATCTGGCAATGTGTGAAATGTATTTGGTTTAGTTGTTTTTATGTCGTGCTCGTTGGTCAACTTTCAATTTTTGATAATCGATAAAGGATATATAGTCCATATTGTTTTGCATCATCTGGACCCACATTCTCCTGATGGTACAGTTGCATTAAAATCAAAGACAGAGGACAATTATTGGCCAATTAGAAAAAAAGAAAAATCTGAATTTGTAGCTTTTCACATGGATTATTTAAATTATTGTGATCTAAAGTGATTCTTAATGCTGAATCTTACATCAGCATTAAGAGTTTTACAAATCCTGATATAATGACCAGTGTGTTTGTTCATATTCCAGCTCCTGCAGCGGCGCCTCCACCGCAGACATCATATGTTAAAAAGCCAGCGAACGCCTTCATGATCTTCAGGAGGGAGGAGAAAGACCGCATCATGGCACAGCATAAATGCAAAGATAGCTGCCACGTGAATAAGATTCTGGGAGAGCTGGTAAGTGTGGATCCTCGTCTGTGTGTGTGTGTGTGTGTGTGTGTGTGTGTGTGTGTGTGTGTGTGTGTGTGTGTGTGTGTGTGTGTGTGTGTGTGTGTGTGTGTGTGTGTGTGTGTGTGTGTGTGTGTGTGTGTGTGTGTGTGTGTGTGTGTGTGTGTGTGTGTGTGAGAGAGAGAGAGAGATCACTGATAGTATCATGTCTTCTGTCCACAGTGGAAAAATATGACACGGGAGGAAAAATCCAGATACTTTGAAAAGGCCAAAGCAGAAAAGCTCCTCCACTCCCAGCTGCACCCCCACTGGACGTTCAAAGACAGCTACGTGAGTACAACCTGCTCACATTCAGCTCACACATGTGGCATCATGTTACCATCACTGCACAGGACTTTAAGAATTCATGATCAGAGTGAGACGTCTTTTTATGTTTTTATCAAAACTGTTTGTTCTGGTGCAGGGTAAGAAGACAAAGAAGAAGAAGAACAGGACCACCGAGCCACCCAGCAGGCTGTAAGGCAGCGGTGCCCAAAGTGTTCCAGAAAGGGCCAAGAGGGGGCAGGTTTTCTTTGCAGCCACTGACTCCAGCAGATGATTTCACTAATGAATTCATCCCATCTGCTCAAAGTGATGTTCATCTATGAAAAGCGTCTCTGAAACAATAAAGTGCCATTTTTGGCACCACATTGGCCCCTCTGAAGCTCAACATGGAAATTATACAGTATTCTTCCTCTCTAATTCATTTTTTGTTTTTTGTTTTTGTACATTTCACTAAAAAGTTGTCAGATGTACAGGGATTCATTCTCAATTAAATTAAATCATAAAAATGTTCCTCCTACGTCTTCCTTTTGTACTATAATCTTGCAATAATAAGTGGGAATCTTATTACTGTGTGTTGTTATGTAGTGGAATAATTGAAGAGCATATAACATGCCATAAATGATTTTTTAGGGAGTTAAAGGTAAAAAAAAAAGAGCCTATTTTAGTATTTTATTGAATTAATAACTGACTAAAACAACATATGATGCCTATCACCTTCAGATGACAATAAAATTATTCTCAAATATCAACTAGTAGACTATAAATGCATGGATGAATCAGAAAGATGACAAATTTGATAATATTCTTAACCCTCTCAAGGCAGGCGCTGCAGATTTGCAACAGCTAAATATCTGATTTTTTTCCTGTTACTAAAAATTAATTTGAGCCTGAGAGGGTTAACAAGCAAAATCATTTGAAAAAAAATGCATTTTGTTATGTTAATAAGGTCCCACCCCGAGAACGATCACAAACATGTGGTACTATGTGTTGGGAAAGTGTAGTGACACGGACCCACAACAGGGGGCGCAAATGAACGGTCAATAGATGAGCCAAAAGGTAAAAATTTAATGTTGTGAAATGTGCACAACGAACATACAGACAATCTCAGAATATCATTACAGTCAATCCACAAAGGTGACGTGTGGGCAGGCTCGAGGATAGAAGACGTCTGTCCTGAGAAGAGCCGGAACCACACGATTTCCGCCGCCCCAGAACCTGGTGAATACTGGAGCCGCCAAGTCCCGAATTCCCAGGTGATTACCGTCCCCGACTGTCGGATCTGGTACTGCTGGCGAAGAACAAAGACAGTCAAGTGTGGGTGTGTGCACACCCAGTAACAACAGCGGTGGGAATGCCACCTCCACCTCTCACTCAATACTTGCAGCGATCCCTCAGAGGAAAAAGAGTGCCGTATTGCACAGCCTCCACAAAAAGGACCGGTACTCCTGCAAACACTCACAATAAACAGATTTACAAAATACAACAAAAAGGCTGAGGATATTACCTCCAATGAAGTATGATATCTCAGCGATGAGGTGGAGATGACGTCTGGGTTTTATGGAGTGAGATGATGAAGAATGAGTGACAGCTGTCAGGAAGTAATGAGTAACAACTGTCATTCCCGGCTGAGTCCGTGGCGGCAGCGCCCTCTCGTGCCTGAAGCCCGCACTTCAGGCAGGGCGCCCTCTGGTGGTGGGCCAGCAGTACCTCTTCTGGCGGCCCACACAACACTATGTTCACAAATATTTGTTCAAGACACATATCGCTGTCTATTTTAAATTATCATTTGGATACATTTTTCCAGTTATAAACAGACAACAAAATAAAATCAAGAATTAAAGGAAAACCACCTACTTGGTGGTTACCATGAGAAGAGGAAAGTTCATCAGAATTCCAGTAAAAATCAATCACTGTCACTATCTGGAATATCCTCCCTTGTTTGGTTTGCACAGTCTCCACTACAGCATTTGCAGAGAAGAGTGCACGGCCAGTCGCTGTTGGAGCGGCTGCATTGCCCGTTACATCCTACTCTACAGTCACCAAGTACTGTCCGTGGTGCAGGAAGTGCAAGACACTTGACTGGAAGATATCCTCTATTCTCTGAATACCATCCACTCTCTTCAATAGGAGGAAGCACAGGGCAGTTGGTCTTGCATTTATCCCGCATTGTAAGTGGCACAGAGGATATGAGGCAGTAATGTGGCAAGGGTTGGAGGAACATCTCACCTTCCACGTACTTTAATCGAAAAAGTTCCCATCTGAGAAATGGCAGGGTTGTTGGACCTGATGAACAGTAAACGTGACATATGAAAGGTTCTAGTGCCTTCACCTGTGTTGGACGTTCTCCATTGCTAAGCTCAGTTGGAATGGAACCTTCACCAAGTTCTTTGAAGCAGATTTGATGCTTTTTTTATTATTACGTTTTTTTAATTGTGGTGCTGTAAAAGATCTTGACAAAAGTGTTCTTAGTTTAGTCTAATGTCATCATATCACATTTAGTTTAGTCCATGTGGTTTTATGATTGCAACAGGAATGATCCAGAATGGAAGTTTGGTGCAGATAATTTGTTCTAACTTTGCGCTCGATGGGAAATAATTCATTCCATCCATCCATTTTCTTCCGCTTTATCCGGAGTCGGGTTGCGGGGCAGCAGCTCAAGCAAAGCCGCCCAGACCTCCCGATCCACACCTCCTCCAGCTCCTCCGGGGGAACCCCAAGGCGTTCCCAAGCCAGCCGAGAGATGTAATCCCTCCAGCGTGTCCTGGGTCTTCCCCGGGGCCTCCTCCCAGTGGGACGTGCCCGGAACACCTCTACAGCGAGGCATCCAGGGGGCATCCAGAAAAGATGCCCGAGCCACCTCAACTGACTCCTTTCGACGTGGAGGAGCAGCGGCTCCACTCCGAGCTCCTCCCGAGTGACCGAGCTCCTCACCCTATCTCTAAGGGAGCGCCCAGCCACCCTGCGGAGGAAACTCATCTCGGCCGCTTGTACTCGCGATCTCGTTCTTTCGGTCATGAGCCAAATCTCATGACCATAGGTGAGGATCGGAACGTAGATCGATCGGTAAATCGAGAGCTTTGACCCCCTACTCAGCTCTCTCTTCACCACGACGGTCCGATACAGCGACCGCATCACTGCAGACGCTGCACCAATCCATCTATCGATCTCACACTCCATCCGTCCCTCACTCGTGAACAAGACCCCGAGATACTTAAACTCCTCCACTTGAGGCAAGGACACTCCACTGACCTGAAGAGGGCAAAGCACCTTTTTCCGGTCGAGAACCATGGCCTCGGATTTAGAGGTGCTTCATCCCGGACGGTTCACACTCGGCTGCAAACCGCCCCAGTGCACGCTGAAGGTCCTGATTTGACGAAGCCAACAGAACCACATCGTCCGCAAACAGCAGAGACGAGATTCTGTGGTTCCCAAACCAGACCCCCTCTACACCCCGGCTGCGCCTAGAAATTCTGTCCATAAAAATAATTTTTTTTAATATATATATATTTTTTTATGGGAAATAATTCTTATTATAAAATCAGAGGGTTAAAAAAACTTGCATCCATTGGTCTGAACCTCCTGAATTTGTTCCTTTCTAAGTAAAGGAGCCGTGGTTGTAGTTTCAGATCATCAGAACTCCTCAGCCCCAATCTGCAAATAAATCTCCAGAATTTTCTGCATCTGACCTTCACCTTTTAACTGACTGGCGGAAATAAAAGAATGATAGAAAAACACACGAGTCCTGTAACAATGGACAGACCACAGCCCCATGAAACTGGTACAACAATATACAAAAAGTGTTGGAAATGTGGATGTAAACACCCCAAAACTAAAACTGAAAATCTGTATCTCGACCCATCAATTACATAATATAATATAATATAATATAATATAATATAATATAATATAATAATTGTTTGTATATTTGTTGAGGTCCAAAATAATATTTCTGGACTTTCGATGTGACCCCCCCCCCCCCCCCCGCACACACACACACACACACACACACACACACACACACACACACACACACACACACACACACACACATACACAATTTGTAAAATTTGTATTTCCTGTTGTTATTATTATTATTATTATTAGTAGTAGTAGTAGTAGTAGTAGTAGTAGTAGTAGTAATAGTATTATTATTATTATTATTATTATTATTATTATTATTATTATTATTATTATTATTATTCGGGTTGGGGCTGCAGCCTGTTCAAAGGTCACTGGGTGGGAGGCGGAGTACAAACTGAACAGACCTCCAGTCTATGACAGGGAGATATGATGATGATGATGATGATGGTGATGATGATGATGATGATGATGATTATTGTTGTTGTTGTTGTTGTTATTATTATTCACTGAACAATAATTAGTATATTACAATATATCACTCACTCACTCATCTTTAACACTTAATGGTGAGGGGGGGGGCTGCAGCTTTATACATTGCAGTCACGTGTCTTCAGAAGATTTCAGAATGCTAAGTGACGTAATACTTTCTAAGAACAAAGAAAAAGGTTAAAGGTTATTTTAATCTTTTGGCTCAAACGTCATCTTACAAAGCTGTTTTAAAGAACATAAGGAGAAGCAGCACTGGTTCAGTTTAGAGGGAACCTGATTCAGCAGAGCTTCAGATTATACTCAGATTTAACTTGGTTTAATTGAAGAGTTATTTATTGTAGAAGCCGAAATTAGCACAGATAATCAGCGAGATTTGTAAGTAACTGATGAAACAACACGTTATGCACACAATAATAATGACGACATTAAAATAAAATATATTTGCGATTTAATGTAGTAACATATATCATCCAGTAGGTGGACGTATCTCGCAATAAAACCATCAAATTTCTTTTAAGGGATTTTTAGCTTCTAAAAATTCTAAATGACATAAATTCATTAGTGTACAAATGTCACTAAGTCATGTTCGTGAAATTAAGTGCTTGAAGATTTTTATACAGTGAACAGTGTGAATTGATGCTGCTTAATGTTTTAGGAATTTTTCAGAAAAAACAAACAATGTTCCAAACATTTTATTTATTTATTTGTGGCTTATTTGAACTTATTTGAATGAACAATTACACTTTAGCGTGTATGACAGGACATTTTAAAGTTATCGGTTCACCTGAAATTTGTCAAAAATATTTTGATGCTTTTTTATTATTACGTTTTTTAATTGTGGTACTGTAAAAGATCTTGACAAAAGTGTTCTTAGTTTAGTCTAATGTCATCATATCACATTTAGTTTAGTCCATGTGGTTTTATGATTGCAGCAGGAATGATCCAGAATGGAAGTTTGGTGCAGAAAATTTGTTCTAACTTTGCGCTCGATGGGAAATAATTCTTATTTAAAAATCCGAGGGTTCAGATCATCAGAACTCCTCAGCCCCAGTCTGCAAATAAATCTCCAGAATTTTCTGCATCTGACCTTCACCTTTTAACTGACTGGCGGAAATAAAAGAATGATAGAAAAACACACGAGTCCTGTAACAACAGACAGACCACAGCCCCATGAAACTGGTACAACAATATACAAAAAGTGTTGGAAATGTGGATGTAAACACCCCAAAACTAAAACTGAAAATCTGTATCTCGACCCATCAATTACATAATATAATATAATATAATATATTAATTGTTTGTATATTTGTTGAGGTCCAAAATAATATTTCTGGACTTTAGATGTGATACACCCCCCCCCCCACACACACACACACACGCACCCACACACACACACACACAATTTTTAAAATGTGTATTTCCTGTTATTATTATTATTATTATTATTATTATTATTATTATTATTATTATTATTCACTGAGCAATAATTAGTATATTACAATATATCATTCACTCATCTTTAACACTTAATGGTGACGGGGACTGCAGCTTCCCATCAATTATGATGTATATCACGCTTTATTGCAGTCACGTGTCTTCAAAAGATTTCAGAATGCTTAGTGACGCAATGCATTTAACATTTAGATGTGAAACAACCCCCCCCCCCCCCCCACACACACACACAGACCATTTTTAAAATTTGTATTTCCTGTTATTATTATTATTATTATTATTATTATTATTATTATTATTATTATTATTATTCGGGTTGGGGCTGCAGCCTGTTCAAAGGTCACTCGGTGGGAGGCGGAGTACAAACTGGGCAGACCTCCAGTCTGTGACAGGGAGATATGATGATGATGATGGTGATGATGATGATGATGATGATGATTATTATTATTATTATTATTATTATTATTATTATTCACTGAGCAATAATTAGTATATTACAATATATCATTCACTCATCTTTAACACTTAATGGTGACGGGGACTGCAGCTTCCCATCAATTATGATGTATATCACGCTTTATTGCAGTCACGTGTCTTCAAAAGATTTCAGAATGCTTAGTGACGCAATGCATTTAACATTTAGATGTGAAACAACCCCCCCCCCCCCCCCACACACACACACACACACACAAACCATTTTTAAAATTTGTATTTCCTGTTATTATTATTATTATTATTATTATTATTATTATTCGGGTTGGGGCTGCAGCCTGTTCAAAGGTCACTCGGTGGGAGGCGGAGTACAAACTGGACAGACCTCCAGTCTGTGACAGGGAGATATGATGATGATGATGGTGATGATGATGATGATTGTTATTATTATTATTATTATTATTATTATTATTATTATTATTATTATTATTATTCGGGTTGGGGCTGCAGCCTGTTCAAAGGTCACTCGGTGGGAGGCGGAGTACAAACTGGACAGACCTCCAGTCTGTGACAGGGAGATATGATGATGATGATGGTGATGATGATGATGATTGTTATTATTATTATTATTATTCACCGAACAATAATTAGTACATTACAATATATCACTCATTCACTCATCTTTAACACTTAATGGTGACGGGGGGCTGCAGCTTTATACATTGCAGTCACGTGTCTTCAAAAGATTTCAGAATGCTAAGTGACGTAATACTTTCTAAGAACAAAGAAATAGGTTAAAGGTTATTTCAGTCTTTTTGCTCAAACGTCATCTTACAAAGCTGTTTTAAAGAACATAAGGAGAAGCAGCACTGGTTCAGTTTAGAGGGAACCTGATTCAGCAGAGCTTCAGATTATACTCAGATTTAACTTTGTTTAATTGAAGAGTTATTTATTGTAGAAGCCGAAATTAGCACAGATAATCAGCGAGATTTGTAAGTAACTGATGAAACAACACGTTTTGCTCACAATAATAATATGGAGCATCTCAGGCAGCATCTCCCAGTACAACAACAACAACGTTTCTTTTTCAGGGGGTTTTAGCTTCACAAAATTCTAAATGACGTAAATACGTTAGTGTACAAGTGTCACTAAGTCGTGTGAGTGAAATTAAGATGCCTGAATATTTTTAGACAGTGAACAGTGTGAAGACAAGTGATGCTTCAGGAAGATTAAAAAACAATGTTCCAAATATGTTTTTATTTATTTGTGGCTCGTTTGAACTCAAAATGATAATTACACTTTGGCATTTATGACAGAACAGTCAGTTTAGTGCTTAATCAAACTTCCACTTTCTCTCAGGACACAGACCTTCAAAATGGAGACAATCGATCAAGGATCAATGCTGGTAAGTGACGTCAGTCAGCTCAGTCCTGATGACAAAGATCATAATAACACCTTCTTTACTGCATTAGACTGAGAACACATTTTTATTATTTTTTTATCTCAATCTGGCCCTAAATTTGAGCTTTGACATCTCAAAGCTGAGAAAAAATCGTGGCTGCCCCCTGGTGGTTGTCTGAAGCGATAACTGTTGTCCCTCTGGAGCAGTTGTGACCTCTCTGACTGAACCTTCTACTTCTGAATTAATTAAAACACAGAACCAAACAACTTTTCTAAGTAAATTAATATTCAGAACATTCAAAGAATGTGATCGGTGCAAAATATGAAGTAAGATGAGACAGAAATGACGAAAATTCAACCTGGACGAGGGTCATTAGCAGCTTCTCAGCCTCTGTGTGTGTGTGTGTGTGTGTGTGTGTGTGTGTGTGTGTGTGTGTGTGTGTGTGTGTGTGTGTGTGTGTGTGTGTGTGTGTGTGTGTGTGTGTGTGTGTGTGTGTGTGTGTGTGTGTGTGTGTGTGTGTTTCACAGATTGTTGGGTCGTCAGTTCTTCACACTATATGAGACTGATGTGGACAGATGTTACAATAATTGTATGTTGTGTGTTTGTGTCTCTAGAATGTCGACATTCCTGTGGTGAAACTTGACATGACCATAGACACGGAGCCTGTAGCGTGGCTGTAAGTAAAAACATACACGCAAACATGATTTATTCTGACTTTCCTCAGTCGGGTCACATATTCAAGAACCAGTCGACACACTCGCTTGTTCTGTAGTTGCAGTGAGAATCTGGTTGATGGGTCCATCGACAGCTCAGATCAGAATGTAATCAACCACATGTGACAGCTGATTCCACCAAAAATAACACAGCAAACGTCATCAAGACATTATTTTTCCTCAAGTGGCAACTTCTCTCAAAAATGATCATGAAATGTCCTGAATGTCAAATGTTACCTGATGAAAGCAAACGATTTGAAAGTCAAACTGACTGTAAAAAAAACAAAAAAAAAACATAAATGATGATGAAATCTGAAAAAGTAAAAGACTGAACAGTTAAGAAGTTGCTCTGAGAAAACAGACATTATGATTCATAAAAACACCACAAACTAGCAGGAGGTGGTAATGGTAGAAAATATATATATATATATATATATATATATATATTTTTTTTTTTTTTTTTCAAATATGCTTACATCCACTTCAGAGATTGTGCATTGTGTAATTTGGGAGCTATTTCATATAGAAAGTGGGTGTCTACCATGACAAAAAAAAAAAAAACACCCCATGCAAAAAAGAAAACTGCAAAATATACTGTAATTTTAACATCTTTCGAAATATTAGAATGTAATTGTTTTGACTTCATGATTAGTTTTGATGAACCCTGCATTGAACACAACATTCACGTTTATGATATATAATGGTCCTGACTTGGTAGTACTTGTTTTAGAGAAGTCACAAAAGCTACATAAGTACTGATATTATTACAGTGATCATGCAATTACACATGTAATTTAAACACATGTAAAAGTCACAGCATGGCAAGTTGTAGTAAATCAAGTGTCATGGCCAAGCCAAAAACAAAGCTCTCAGGCTAAAGAATTTGATAAAACCTTTGACAATGGTTTATGTTTTTAAAGTTTTTGAAGAGCATGGCCTCCTCCTAAGTTCTGTTATTCACACAGTGTGACTGAAATAAAACCTTTGTGAAAGAATTGTGTTTATAAAGTTTTTGAAGAGCATGGACAAACTTTACACATAGCGGAATAGCCAGATAATTGAAAATAGACCATACTTTGTTACATTCAAGGGGTGTGGGGTTATTTTCAAGATATAGGATTAATTTTGATGCCAAAATGCTGGTATTAATATTGTGAATCATTTCCCAAGTGGATGTATTGAAATTCTGACTTGTGATTTTACCACCTCCTGCTACCAAAGATGTGTTTGCAGGTGGTATAACTCTCTCTCTCTCTCTCTCTCTCTCTCTCTCTCTCTCTCTCTCTCTCTCTCTCTCAGTAACGGTGAACCAGTGTATATTCTCTCAGGCTTCACTTTGTCAGATTTTGCTCCTGTGAACACCTCAGTCACACAGTAAGTGAAGATATGATCTTGTTTTTCTCTGACTGATGTCTGACATGTGACAGTGGGTCTCCAGCTGAGAGACGTTTCAGACTGTGAATGTTTGAACCATGTGGTTTGACTCGATGAATCGTGAATTTAATTTTGTGTATTTTAAGGAAAACCTTTGTTTGTAGGTGGTGTTTCTCTCTCTCATTCATATATTTTGTCTTCAGACCCAGTGAGCCAGTGTGTGATGCCACAGACTTCACTTTACTAGACGTTGCTCCTGTGAACACCTCAGTCACACAGTAAGTGAAGATATGATCAGATTTGTCTGACTGATGTGTGAAAAGTAACAGCGGTCTCCAGCTGACAGACGTCTTTTCAAACCATGAAGACAGATCTACTGATGTCCTACAAGTTCTGCTTTTTTCTTTGGCTGCAGGCCTGAATTTGAGACACTGATGCCATATGAGCCTGAACCTGAAGTTGAAGGACCTCACAGCGCTTTCATGCTCTTCATGCGTGAGTGGAGGGAACGCGTCATGAATGAGTTTGGTGTGGACGACAGCGAGATTGTGAAGACCATTCTGAAAGACCAGGTAAGTGTTGACACTCGGTAAGTGTTGATGCTCCTGGATGTGTCCGTCTGCATGTATCTGAAAGTGTGATGTCGTCTGTCCACAGTGGGATGATCTACCCGCGGAGGAACAGGCCACGTACTATGAGCTGGCTAAAGGAGAAAACATCCTCCACTCCCAGCAGCATCCCGACTGGTCAGCCAAAGAAAACTATGTGAGTCCAACCGGCTCATTTTTAACTCACACACGCTGCATGTTGTCATCACAACATTAATGGAGTCACCGTGAGAGTGAACGCTCTTTGTTGACAGCATGTCGAAGGTGTCATGTGTTTGTTTTGTTGCAGGGTAAAAGAAAGAGGTGCACGCACAACACGATGGAAGGTGAGGTCATATTCATGAGAAAGAGAAAATATGTTCAGCTAAAATGTAAATCGCTTCAGTTTTTTAGCCACAAACTCCACTTTCAAGCAGTGCAGATATTTGAGACAGTGTTGATGTGACGACTTTGGTCATGACATAAGTTTCCTGACAGCCTGCTTTATCCCATCAACAAACACCACTGATGTGTGTTTGGGCTCAAAACTGGAGCTTTCAGGCTTCTGCTTGATATTTGGAAGTTACACGTTTTGGTTCCAGATCCGTTTTCAGTGAATTTGTTTCATATCGACTCCAAAATCTTGGGCTCTGAGAACCTCTGACTTTTTAAATATTTTTGATTCAATAATTTAAAACTTTACATTTCCAGTCAAATGATTGATGTCGGGTTGTTTGTTGTGCACCTGCAGAATCTGAAGAACCGTCACATTCAAAGAAGTCTTGTTTGATGTCAGGATACGAGACAGACAGCAGACACAGGTGAGACCAGGCGAAGTTCAACAGACCAACAGTTCAACACTTTACACAAATATGAATCTGTTCGTGCCGCACCGCGAGGCCGCTATTCACATCAAAACATTACATCACATTTTATTTATCAGATGATGTCAGTGTACATACACGTTTCC
The DNA here is from genome assembly GCF_902500255.1 of Thalassophryne amazonica. Lineage (NCBI taxonomy): Eukaryota > Metazoa > Chordata > Actinopteri > Batrachoidiformes > Batrachoididae > Thalassophryne > Thalassophryne amazonica. Next base: position 34,309,640 of record NC_047113.1, read on the forward strand.
TAGAAAGACACTTTTGGACCTATTTTTGTGGACGTGCAGCACAATGACAAATTGATATTTTCCTCACAACAAAATCCACATTCTACTTCTGTTTGGTGTTTTGATGCCAACACAGAGTGAACAATGATGACGGCTGCAAATATGCAGGAGTTTCATTCTAATGAGGCAAATCAAAGATGGGATTGAAAGCTGATTTATGCTGAACCTTGGATATGAACATGGAAATGGAGAGCGCATTCTGTCCGGGCTCTGCATTGATTTCATCCATTTCTGTGTCTGTTTTCAGAAAAGACAAAAACAAAAACTGAAAAGAAACAAGTACAGAATGATTTCTCTGTGCTTTATGACACAAATTAATTGTGGCCGTGGCCTTTGCAGAAGCAGCACTCTTTAGTGTTCATATTTGTGTGTGTGTGTGTGTGTGTGTGTGTGTGTGTGTGTGTGTGTGTGTGTGTGTGTGTGTGTGTGTGTGTGTGTGTGTGTGTGTGTGTGTGTGTGTGTGTGTGTGTGTGTGTGTGTGTGTGTGTGTGTGTAGCAAAAAAGCGAACAAGGTCAAGCTGTTGGATGTAAGCGGAAAGGAGACGAAATCCAGGGTGCTGAATGTAAGAGGAAAAGACAAGAGATGAACTGGGTCACCCTGAACCAGCAGGACATTAAGTGGTTAGCCTGTGTGAGTTTGACATGCTCATGTCATACATGTTGTCTGTTCATGTCACAGATAACAGGGACACTTCTTGATATAAATTCCATTGATAGAAAGAGTAACGTGTGTGTTTTTAATTGATTGTTTTTAGGCTCAGCTGCAGTTGGACCCTTTGGCTGGGGATGAAGGTAAGATGGTTATTCTATGAATGATTAAAAGTTTTAATAAGAAATATTTTGTTTGAGCTCATTTTAAATGAAAGTAAAACATCTCAATATCATCCTGTAAATAATAAACACCAGTCAAACATCGTAAAAAATATGCCAATATACTGAGTTTGGACAGGGATCAATTTACGTATGTATTAATAACTCTTGGCAGTTGATAAAATCTGGCAATGTGTGAAATGTATTTGGTTTAGTTGTTTTTATGTCATGCTCATTGGTCAACTTTCAATTTTTGATAATCGATAAAGGATATATAGTCCATATTGTTTTGCATCATCTGGACCCACATTCTCCTGATGGTACAGTTGCATTAAAATCAAAGACAGAGGACAATTATTGGCCAATTAGAAAAAAGAAAAATCTGAATTTGTAGCTTTTGTAGCGACGTCTCGCACTGTGGGAAGTCCTTAAAGCGACAGTATCACCTCAAAATCTCTCATCAGCCGTTAAAATTTTCACTGAAAACCAGCTTAATTTTTCGAACCGTGTCCACTTCGATGTGTCTCACAGGTTTAGAAAAGATTTTGATCAAACAAAGCGCCAGTCTCTCAGCAACTTCTCAGACAAAGGAATTCCGACGAGGGGCTGGGCAACTCCTCCCACAAGGAGTGCTCACAGGCGAATGACGTCACCGACAGGCATGGAAAAACTCACGCATGCGCACGAGGGTTCATGCATGTCTGACGTAAAAACATATGAATGAAATCCATATAGTTTTTGAAAAAATAAAAAGGACCTATACTTTATGGACAGCCCTCGTATAGTCCATATTGTTTTGCATCATCTGGACCCACATTCTCCTGATGGGACAGTTGCATTAAAATCAAAGACAGAGGACAATTATTGGCCAATTAGAAAAAAATGAAAAATCTGAATTTGTAGCTTTTCACATGGATTATTTAAATTATTGTGATCTAAAGTGATTCTTAATGCTGAATCTTACATCAGCGTTAAGAGTTTTACAAATCCTGATATAATGACCAGTGTGTTTGTTCATATTCCAGCTCCTGCAGCGGCGCCTCAGCCGCAGACATCATATGTTAAAAAGCCAGCGAACGCCTTCATGATCTTCAGGAGGGAGGAGAAAGACCGCATCATGGCACAGCATAAATGCAAAGATAGCTGCCACGTGAATAAGATTCTGGGAGAGCTGGTAAGTGTGGATCCTCCTCTGTGTGTGTGTGTGTGTGTGTGTGTGTGTGTGTGTGTGTGTGTGTGTGTGTGTGTGTGTGTGTGTGTGTGTGTGTGTGTGTGTGTGTGTGTGTGTGTGTGTGTGTGTGTGTGTGTGTGTGTGTGTGTGTGTGTGTGTGTGTGTGTGCGTGTGTGTGTGTGTGTGTGTGTGTGTGAGAGAGAGAGAGAGAGATCACTGATAGTATCATGTCTTCTGTCCACAGTGGAAAAATATGACACGGGAGGAAAAATCCAGATACTTTGAAAAGGCCAAAGCAGAAAAGCTCCTCCACTCCCAGCTGCACCCCCACTGGACGTTCAAAGACAGCTACGTGAGTACAACCTGCTCACATTCAGCTCACACATGTGGCATCATGTTACCATCACTGCACAGGACTTTAAGAATTCATGATCAGAGTGAGACGTCTTTTTATGTTTTTATCAAAACTGTTTGTTCTGGTGCAGGGTAAGAAGACAAAGAAGAAGAAGAACAGGACCACCGAGCCACCCAGCAGGCTGTAAGGCAGCGGTGCCCAAAGTGTTCCAGAAAGGGCCAAGAGGGGGCAGGTTTTCTTTGCAGCACTGACTCCAGCAGATGATTTCACTAATGAATTCATCCCATCTGCTCAAAGTGATGTTCATCTATGAAAAGCGTCTCTGAAACAATAAAGTGCCATTTTTGGCACCACATTGGCCCCTCTGAAGCTCAACATGGAAATTATACAGTATTCTTCCTCTCTAATTCATTTTTTGTTTTTTTGTTTTTGTACATTTCACTAAAAAGTTGTCAGATGTACAGGGATTCATTCTCAATTAAATTAAATCATAAAAATGTTCCTCCTACGTCTTCCTTTTGTACTATAATCTTGCAATAATAAGTGGGAATCTTATTACTGTGTGTTGTTATGTAGTGGAATAATTGAAGAGCATATAACATGCCATAAATGATTTTTTAGGGAGTTAAAGGTAAAAAAAAAGAGCCTATTTTAGTATTTTAATGAATTAATAACTGACTAAAACAACATATGATGCCTATCACCTTCAGATGACAATAAAATTATTCTCAAATATCAACTAGTAGACTATAAATGCATGGATGAATCAGAAAGATGACAAATTTGATAATATTCTTAACCCTCTCAAGGCAGGCGCTGCAGATTTGCAACAGCTAAATATCTGATTTTTTTCCTGTTACTAAAAATTAATTTGAGCCTGAGAGGGTTAACAAGCAAAATCATTTGAAAAAAAATGCATTTTGTTATGTTAATAAGGTCCCACCCCGAGAACGATCACAAACATGTGGTACTATGTGTTGGGAAAGTGTAGTGACACGGACCCACAACAGGGGGCGCAAATGAACGGTCAATAGATGAGCCAAAAGGTAAAAATTTAATGTTGTGAAATGTGCACAACGAACATACAGACAATCTCAGAATATCATTACAGTCAATCCACAAAGGTGACGTGTGGGCAGGCTCGAGGATAGAAGACGTCTGTCCTGAGAAGAGCCGGAACCACACGATTTCCGCCGCCCCAGAACCTGGTGAATACTGGAGCCGCCAAGTCCCGAATTCCCAGGTGATTACCGTCCCCGACTGTCGGATCTGGTACTGCTGGCGAAGAACAAAGACAGTCAAGTGTGGGTGTGTGCACACCCAGTAACAACAGCGGTGGGAATGCCACCTCCACCTCTCACTCAATACTTGCAGCGATCCCTCAGAGGAAAAAGAGTGCCGTATTGCACAGCCTCCACAAAAAGGACCGGTACTCCTGCAAACACTCACAATAAACAGATTTACAAAATACAACAAAAAGGCTGAGGATATTACCTCCAATGAAGTATGATATCTCAGCGATGAGGTGGAGATGACGTCTGGGTTTTATGGAGTGAGATGATGAAGAATGAGTGACAGCTGTCAGGAAGTAATGAGTAACAGCTGTCATTCCCGGCTGAGTCCGTGGCGGCAGCGCCCTCTCGTGCCTGAAGCCCGCACTTCAGGCAGGGCGCCCTCTGGTGGTGGGCCAGCAGTACCTCTTCTGGCGGCCCACACAACACTATGTTCACAAATATTTGTTCAAGACACATATCGCTGTCTATTTTAAATTATCATTTGGATACATTTTTCCAGTTATAAACAGACAACAAAATAAAATCAAGAATTAAAGGAAAACCACCTACTTGGTGGTTACCATGAGAAGAGGAAAGTTCATCAGAATTCCAGTAAAAATCAATCACTGTCACTATCTGGAATATCCTCCCTTGTTTGGTTTGCACAGTCTCCACTACAGCATTTGCAGAGAAGAGTGCACGGCCAGTCGCTGTTGGAGCGGCTGCATTGCCCGTTACATCCTACTCTACAGTCACCAAGTACTGTCCGTGGTGCAGGAAGTGCAAGACACTTGACTGGAAGATATCCTCTATTCTCTGAATACCATCCACTCTCTTCAATAGGAGGAAGCACAGGGCAGTTGGTCTTGCATTTATCCCGCATTGTAAGTGGCACAGAGGATATGAGGCAGTAATGTGGCAAGGGTTGGAGGAACATCTCACCGTCCACGTACTTTAATCGAAAAAGTTCCCATCTGAGAAATGGCAGGGTTGTTGGACCTGATGAACAGTAAACGTGACATATGAAAGGTTCTAGTGCCTTCACCTGTGTTGGACGTTCTCCATTGCTAAGCTCAGTTGGAATGGAACCTTCACCAAGTTCTTTGAAGCAGATTTGATGCTTTTTTTATTATTACGTTTTTTTAATTGTGGTGCTGTAAAAGATCTTGACAAAAGTGTTCTTAGTTTAGTCTAATGTCATCATATCACATTTAGTTTAGTCCATGTGGTTTTATGATTGCAACAGGAATGATCCAGAATGGAAGTTTGGTGCAGATAATTTGTTCTAACTTTGCGCTCGATGGGAAATAATTCATTCCATCCATCCATTTTCTTCCCCTTTATCCGGAGTCGGGTTGCGGGGCAGCAGCTCAAGCAAAGCCGCCCAGACCTCCCGATCCACACCTCCTCCAGCTCCTCCGGGGGAACCCCAAGGCGTTCCCAAGCCAGCCGAGAGATGTAATCCCTCCAGCGTGTCCTGGGTCTTCCCCGGGGCCTCCTCCCAGTGGGACGTGCCCGGAACACCTCTACAGCGAGGCATCCAGGGGGCATCCAGAAAAGATGCCCGAGCCACCTCAACTGACTCCTTTCGACGTGGAGGAGCAGCGGCTCCACTCCGAGCTCCTCCCGAGTGACCGAGCTCCTCACCCTATCTCTAAGGGAGCGCCCAGCCACCCTGCGGAGGAAACTCATCTCGGCCGCTTGTACTCGCGATCTCGTTCTTTCGGTCATGAGCCAAATCTCATGACCATAGGTGAGGATCGGAACGTAGATCGATCGGTAAATCGAGAGCTTTGACCCCCTACTCAGCTCTCTCTTCACCACGACGGTCCGATACAGCGACCGCATCACTGCAGACGCTGCACCAATCCATCTATCGATCTCACACTCCATCCGTCCCTCACTCGTGAACAAGACCCCGAGATACTTAAACTCCTCCACTTGAGGCAAGGACACTCCACTGACCTGAAGAGGGCAAAGCACCTTTTTCCGGTCGAGAACCATGGCCTCGGATTTAGAGGTGCTTCATCCCGGACGGTTCACACTCGGCTGCAAACCGCCCCAGTGCACGCTGAAGGTCCTGATTTGACGAAGCCAACAGAACCACATCGTCCGCAAACAGCAGAGACGAGATTCTGTGGTTCCCAAACCAGACCCCCTCTACACCCCGGCTGCGCCTAGAAATTCTGTCCATAAAAATAATTTTTTTTAATATATATATATTTTTTTATGGGAAATAATTCTTATTATAAAATCAGAGGGTTAAAAAAACTTGCATCCATTGGTCTGAACCTCCTGAATTTGTTCCTTTCTAAGTAAAGGAGCCGTGGTTGTAGTTTCAGATCATCAGAACTCCTCAGCCCCAATCTGCAAATAAATCTCCAGAATTTTCTGCATCTGACCTTCACCTTTTAACTGACTGGCGGAAATAAAAGAATGATAGAAAAACACACGAGTCCTGTAACAATGGACAGACCACAGCCCCATGAAACTGGTACAACAATATACAAAAAGTGTTGGAAATGTGGATGTAAACACCCCAAAACTAAAACTGAAAATCTGTATCTCGACCCATCAATTACATAATATAATATAATATAATATAATATAATATAATATAATATAATATAATAATTGTTTGTATATTTGTTGAGGTCCAAATAATATTTCTGGACTTTCGATGTGACCCCCCCCCCCCCCCCCCCCCCGCACACACACACACACACACACACACACACACACACACACACACACACACACACACACACACACATACACAATTTGTAAAATTTGTATTTCCTGTTGTTATTATTATTATTATTAGTAGTAGTAGTAGTAGTAGTAGTAGTAGTAGTAGTAATAGTATTATTATTATTATTATTATTATTATTATTATTATTATTATTATTATTATTATTATTCGGGTTGGGGCTGCAGCCTGTTCAAAGGTCACTGGGTGGGAGGCGGAGTACAAACTGAACAGACCTCCAGTCTATGACAGGGAGATATGATGATGATGATGATGATGGTGATGATGATGATGATGATGATGATGATTATTGTTGTTGTTGTTGTTGTTATTATTATTCACTGAACAATAATTAGTATATTACAATATATCACTCACTCACTCATCTTTAACACTTAATGGTGAGGGGGGGGGCTGCAGCTTTATACATTGCAGTCACGTGTCTTCAGAAGATTTCAGAATGCTAAGTGACGTAATACTTTCTAAGAACAAAGAAAAAGGTTAAAGGTTATTTTAATCTTTTGGCTCAAACGTCATCTTACAAAGCTGTTTTAAAGAACATAAGGAGAAGCAGCACTGGTTCAGTTTAGAGGGAACCTGATTCAGCAGAGCTTCAGATTATACTCAGATTTAACTTTGTTTAATTGAAGAGTTATTTATTGTAGAAGCCGAAATTAGCACAGATAATCAGCGAGATTTGTAAGTAACTGATGAAACAACACGTTATGCACACAATAATAATGACGACATTAAAATAAATATATTTGCGATTTAATGTAGTAACATATATCATCCAGTAGGTGGACGTATCTCGCAATAAAACCATCAAATTTCTTTTAAGGGATTTTTAGCTTCTAAAAATTCTAAATGACATAAATTCATTAGTGTACAAATGTCACTAAGTCATGTTCGTGAAATTAAGTGCTTGAAGATTTTTATACAGTGAACAGTGTGAATTGATGCTGCTTAATGTTTTAGGAATTTTTCAGAAAAAACAAACAATGTTCCAAACATTTTATTTATTTATTTGTGGCTTATTTGAACTTATTTGAATGAACAATTACACTTTAGCGTGTATGACAGGACATTTTAAAGTTATCGGTTCACCTGAAATTTGTCAAAAATATTTTGATGCTTTTTTATTATTACGTTTTTTAATTGTGGTACTGTAAAAGATCTTGACAAAAGTGTTCTTAGTTTAGTCTAATGTCATCATATCACATTTAGTTTAGTCCATGTGGTTTTATGATTGCAGCAGGAATGATCCAGAATGGAAGTTTGGTGCAGAAAATTTGTTCTAACTTTGCGCTCGATGGGAAATAATTCTTATTTAAAAATCCGAGGGTTCAGATCATCAGAACTCCTCAGCCCCAGTCTGCAAATAAATCTCCAGAATTTTCTGCATCTGACCTTCACCTTTTAACTGACTGGCGGAAATAAAAGAATGATAGAAAAACACACGAGTCCTGTAACAACAGACAGACCACAGCCCCATGAAACTGGTACAACAATATACAAAAAGTGTTGGAAATGTGGATGTAAACACCCCAAAACTAAAACTGAAAATCTGTATCTCGACCCATCAATTACATAATATAATATAATATAATATATTAATTGTTTGTATATTTGTTGAGGTCCAAAATAATATTTCTGGACTTTAGATGTGATACACCCCCCCCCCCCACACACACACACACACGCACCCACACACACACACACAATTTTTAAAATGTGTATTTCCTGTTATTATTATTATTATTATTATTATTATTATTATTATTATTATTATTATTCACTGAGCAATAATTAGTATATTACAATATATCATTCACTCATCTTTAACACTTAATGGTGACGGGGACTGCAGCTTCCATCAATTATGATGTATATCACGCTTTATTGCAGTCACGTGTCTTCAAAAGATTTCAGAATGCTTAGTGACGCAATGCATTTAACATTTAGATGTGAAACAACCCCCCCCCCCCCACACACACACACACAGACCATTTTTAAAATTTGTATTTCCTGTTATTATTATTATTATTATTATTATTATTATTATTATTATTATTATTCGGGTTGGGGCTGCAGCCTGTTCAAAGGTCACTCGGTGGGAGGCGGAGTACAAACTGGGCAGACCTCCAGTCTGTGACAGGGAGATATGATGATGATGATGGTGATGATGATGATGATGATGATGATGATTATTATTATTATTATTATTATTATTATTATTATTATTATTATTATTATTCACTGAGCAATAATTAGTATATTACAATATATCATTCACTCATCTTTAACACTTAATGGTGACGGGGACTGCAGCTTCCCATCAATTATGATGTATATCACGCTTTATTGCAGTCACGTGTCTTCAAAAGATTTCAGAATGCTTAGTGACGCCTGGGTCACCCTGAACCAGCAGGACATTAAGTGGTTAGCCTGTGTGAGTTTGACACGCTCATGTCATACATGATGTCTGTTCATGCCACAGATAACAAGGACACTTCTTGATATAAATTCCATTGATAGAAAGAGTAACGTGTGTGTTTTTAATTGATTGTTTTTAGGCTCAGCTGCAGTTGGACCCTTTGGCTGGGGATGAAGGTAAGATGGTTCTTCTATGAATGATTAAAAGTTTTAATAAGAAATATTTTGTTTTTGGCACCACACTGGCCCCTCTGAAGCTCAACATGGAAATTCTATGTCTTCCTCTGTAATTCATATATTTTTTGTACATTTCACTAAAACATTGTCAGAGATGTACAGGGATTCATTCTCAATTATATTACATCATAAAAATGTCTAAATTTTACCATATGGGGCACACTTGGTGGAAAAAAAGGTGAAAAACTTGGAAATATCACAAAAATTTTGTCCTACATCTTCCTTTTGGATTATAATCTTGCAATAATGAGTGGGAATCTTATTACTGTGTGTTATTATGTAGTGGAATCATTTAGGAGCATATCAAATGCCATAAATGTTTTTTTAGGCACTTAAAGGTAAAAAAAAAAGAGCCTATTTTAGTATTTTATTGAATTAATAACTGACTAAAACAACATATGATGCCTATCACCTTCAGATGACAATAAAATCATTCTCAAATATCAACTAGTAGACTATAAATGCATGGATGAATCAGAAAGATGACAAATTTGATAAGATAATATTCTTATCCCTCTCAAGGCAGGTGCTGAATATTTGCAACAACTAAATATCTGATTTTTTCCTGTTACTAAAAATTAATTTGAGCCTGAGAGGGTTAACAAGCAAAATCATGTGAAAAATGCATTTTGTTATGTTAATAAGGTCCCACCCCGAGAAAGATCACAAACATGTGGTACTATGTTCACAAATATTTGTTCAGGATATCACTGTCTATTTTAAATTATCATTTGGATACATTTTTACAATTATAAACAGACAACAAAATAAAATCAAGAATAAAGGAAAACCACCTACTTGGTGGTTACCATGAGAAGAGGAAAGTTAAAATCAATCACTGTCACTATCTGGAATATCCTCCCTTGTTCGGTTTGCACAGTCTCCACTATAGCATTTGCAGAGAAGAGTGCACGGCCAGTCGCTGTTGGAGCGGCTGCATTGCCCGTTAGATCCTACTCTACAGTCACCAAGTACTGTCCGTGGTGCAGGAAGTGCAAGACACTTGACTGGAAGATATCCTCTATTCTCTGAATACCATCCATTCTCTTCCATAGGAGGAAGCACAGGGCAGTTGGTCTTGCATTTATCCCGCATTGTGATGTAACTGGCACAGAGGATATGAGGCAGTAATGCGGCACGAGTTGGAGAAAACATCTCACCTTCCACGTTCTTTAATGGAAAAAGTTCAGATCTGAGAAATGGCAGGGTTGTTGGTCCTGATGAACAGTAAACGTGACATATGAAAGGTTCTAGTGCCTTCACCTGTGTTGGACGTTCTCCACTGCTAAGCTCAGTTGGAATGGAACCTTCACCAAGTTCTTTGAAGCAGATAATGGCAGGATCATCATCAAGCTTCAAGTAGGCGTTGACCCACGTCTTCTGGATATCCCAACAAACCTTCCTCCCAACACCAGAAAAGTTAGGAAGTCTAAAGAGGCCTTGACACTTTTGATGTCCAATGGCTTCAACATACTTGAGCACATCTATTTCTCATTTCTTTCTAGATGAGAGTTCAATTAAGAGCAGGAGGAACATAAAACACTTGTGGTTTGTTTATATTAAAGGTGTTATGTCCAACATTCAGTCCCTCGAGAGAACCTCTGACTTTTTAAATATTTTTGATTCAATAATTTAAAACTTTACATTTCCAGTCAAATGATTGATGTCGGGTTGTTTGTTGTGCACTTGCAGAATCTGAAGAACCGTCACATTCCAAGAAGCCTTGTTTGATGTCAGGATACGAGGACAGACAGGAGACGCAGGTGAGACCAGGCGACGTTCAACAGACCAACAGTTCAACACTTTCCACAAATATGAATCTGTTTGTGCCGCACCGTGAGGCCGCTCTTCACGTCCAAACATTACATCACATCATACATCACATTTTATTTATCAGATGATGTCAGTGTACATACTCGTGTCCTAGAAAGACACTTTTGGACCTATTTTTGTGGACGTGCAGCACAATGACAAATTGATATTTTCAAAATCCACATTCTACTTCTATTTGGTGTTTTGATGCCAACACAGAGTGAACAATGATGACGGCTGCAAATATGCAGGAGTTTCATTCTAATGAGGCAAATCAAAGATGGGATTGAAAGCTGATTTATGCTGAACCTTGGATATGGAGAGCGCATTCTGTCCGGGCTCTGCATTGATTTCATCCATTTCTGTGTCTGTTTTCAGAAAAGACAAAAACTGCAAAAAAACAAAAAGTGCAGAATGATTTCTCTGTGCTTTATGACACAAATTAATTGTGGGCGTGGCCTTTGCAGAAGCAGCACTCTTTAGTGTTCATATTTGTGTGTGTGTGTGTAGCAAAAAGGAGAAGAAAGTCAAGCTGTTGGATGTAAGTGGAAAGGAGACGAAATCCAGGGTGCTGAATGTAAGAGGAAAAGACAAGAGATGAACTGGGTCACCCTGAACCAGCAGGACATTAAGTGGTTAGCCTGTGTGAGTTTGACACGCTCATGTCATACATGTTGTCTGTTCATGCCACAGATAACAAGGACACTTCTTGATATAAATTCCATTGATATACTCAACAAAAATATAAACGCAACACTTTTGGTTTTGCTCCCATTTTGTATGAGATGAACTCAAAGATCTAAAACTTTTTCCACATACACAATATCACCATTTCCCTCAAATATTGTTCACAAACCAGTCTAAATCTGTGATAGTGAGCACTTCTCCGTTGCTGAGAAAATCCATCCCACCTCACAGGTGTGCCATATCAAGATGCTGATTAGACACCATGATTAGTGCACAGGTGTGCCTTAGACTGCCCACAATAAAAGGCCACTCTGAAAGGTGCAGTTTTATCACACAGCACAATGCCACAGATGTCGCAAGATTTGAGGGAGCGTGCAATTGGCATGCTGACAGCAGGAATGTCAACCAGAGCTGTTGCTCGTGTATTGAATGTTCATGTCTCTAACATAAGCCGTCTCCAAAGGCGTTTCAGAGAATTTGGCAGTACATCCAACCAGCCTCACAACCGCAGACCAGGTGTAACCACACCAGCCCAGGACCTCCACATCCAGCATGTTCACCTCCAAGATCGTCTGAGACCGGCCACTCGGACAGCTGCTGAAACAATCGGTTTGCATAACCAAAGAATTTCTGCACAAACTGTCAGAAACCGTCTCAGGGAAGCTCATCTGCATGCTCGTCGTCCTCATCGGGGTCTTGACCTGACTCCAGTTTGTCGTCGTAACCGACTTGAGTGGGCAAATGATCACATTCGCTGGCGTCTGGCATGTTGGAGAGGTGTTCTCTTCAACTCTATGCGAAGGAGATGTGTTGCACTGCATGAGGCAAATGGTGGTCACACCAGATACTGACTGGTCCGTTCCCCCCCCCCCAATAAAACAAAACTGCACCTTTCAGAGTGGCCTTTTATTGTGGACAGTCTAAGGCACACCTGTGCACTAATCATGGTGTCTAATCAGCATCTTGGTATGGCACACCTGTGAGGTGGGATGGATTATCTCAGCAAAGGAGAAGTGCTCACTATCACAGATTTAGACTGGTTTGTGAACAATATTTGAGGGAAATGGTGATATTGTGTATGTGGAATAAGTTTTAGATTTTTGAGTTCATCTCATACAAAATGGGAGCAAAACCAAAAGTGTTGCGTTTATATTTTTGTTGAGTGTAGAAAGAGTAACGTGTGTGTTTTTAATCGATTGTTTTTAGGCTCAGCAGCAGTTCGACCCTTTGGCTGGGGATGAAGGTAAGATGGTTATTCTATGAATGATTAAAAGTTTTAATAAGAAATATTTTGTTTGAGCTCATTTTAAATGAAAGTAACACATCTCAATATCATCCTGTAAATAATAAACACCAATCAAACATCGTAAAAATCTGCCAATATACTGAGTTTGGACAGGGATCAATTTACGTATGTATTAATAACTCTTGGCAGTTGATAAAATCTGGCAATGTGTGAAATGTATTTGGTTTAGTTGTTTTTATGTCATGCTCGTTGGTCAACTTTCAATTTTTGATAATCGATAAAGGATATATAGTCCATATTGTTTTGCATCATCTGGACCCACATTCTCCTGATGGTACAGTTGCATTAAAATCAAAGACAGAGGACAATTATTGGCCAATTAGAAAAAAGAAAAATCTGAATTTGTAGCTTTTGTAGCGACGTCTCGCACTGTGGGAAGTCCTTAAAGCGACAGTATCACCTCAAAATCTCTCATCAGCCGTTAAAATTTTCACTGAAAACAAGCTTAATTTTTCGAACCGTGTCCACTTCGATGTGTCTCACAGGTTTAGAAAAGATTTTGATCAAACAAAGCGCCAGTCTCTCAGCAACTTCTCAGACAAAGGAATTCCGACGAGGGGCTGGGCGACTCCTCCCACAAGGAGTGCTCACAGGTGAATGACGTCACCGACAGGCATGGAAAAACTCATGCATGCGCATGAGGGTTCATGCATGTCTGACGTAAAAACATATGAATGAAATCCATATAGTTTTTGAAAAAATAAAAAGGACCTATACTTTATGGACAGCCCTCGTATAGTCCATATTGTTTTGCATCATCTGGACCCACATTCTCCTGATGGTACAGTTGCATTAAAATCAAAGACAGAGGACAATTATTGGCCAATTAGAAAAAAAAGAAAAATCTGAATTTGTAGCTTTTCACATGGATTATTTAAATTATTGTGATCTAAAGTGATTCTTAATGCTGAATCTTACATCAGCGTTAAGAGTTTTACAAATTCTGATATAATGACCAGTGTGTTTGTTCATATTCCAGCTCCTGCAGCGGCGCCTCAGCCGCAGACATCATATGTTAAAAAGCCAGCGAACGCCTTCATGATCTTCAGGAGGGAGGAGAAAGACCGCATCATGGCACAGCATAAATGCAAAGATAGCTGCCACGTGAATAAGATTCTGGGAGAGCTGGTAAGTGTGGATCCTCCTCTGTGTGTGTGTGTGTGTGTGTGTGTGTGTGTGTGTGTGTGTGTGTGTGTGTGTGTGTGTGTGTGTGTGTGTGTGTGTGTGTGTGTGTGAGAGAGAGAGAGAGATCACTGATAGTATCATGTCTTCTGTCCACAGTGGAAAAATATGACACGGGAGGAAAAATCCAGATACTTTGAAAAGGCCAAAGCAGAAAAGCTCCTCCACTCCCAGCTGCACCCCCACTGGACGTTCAAAGACAGCTACGTGAGTACAACCTGCTCACATTCAGCTCACACATGTGGCATCATGTTACCATCACTGCACAGGACTTTAAGAATTCATGATCAGAGTGAGACGTCTTTTTATGTTTTTATCAAAACTGTTTGTTCTGGTGCAGGGTAAGAAGACAAAGAAGAAGAAGAACAGGACCACCGAGCCACCCAGCAGGCTGTAAGGCAGCGGTGCCCAAAGTGTTCTAGAAAGGGCCAAGAGGGGGCAGGTTTTCTATGCAGCACTGACTCCAGCAGATGATTTCACTAATGAATTCATCCCATCTGCTCAAAGTGATGTTCATCTATGAAAAGCGTCTCTGAAACAATAAAGTGCCATTTTTGGCACCACATTGGCCCCTCTGAAGCTCAACATGGAAATTATACAGTATTCTTCCTCTCTATTTTTTTTTTTTTTTTTTTTTTGTACATTTCACTAAAAAGTTGTCAGATGTACAGGGATTCATTCTCAATTAAATTAAATCATAAAAATGTTCCTCCTACGTCTTCCTTTTGTACTATATTCTTGCAATAAGTGGGAATCTTATTACTGTGTGTTATTATGTAGTGGAATAATTGAGGAGCATATCAAATGCCATAAATGATTTTTTAGGCAGTTAAAGGTAAAAAAAAAAAAGAGCCTATTTTAGTATTTTATTGAATTAATAACTGACTAAAACAACATATGATGCCCATCACCTTCAGATGACAATAAAATTATTCTCAAATATCAACTAGTAGACTATAAATGCATGGATGAATCAGAAAGATGACAAATTTGATAATATTCTTAACCCTCTCAAGGCAGGCGCTGCAGATTTGCAACAGCTAAATATCTGATTTTTTCCTGTTACTAAAAATTAATTTGAGCCTGAGAGGGTTAACAAGCAAAATCATTTGAAAAAAAATGCATTTTGTTATGTTAATAAGGTCCCACCCCGAGAAAGATCACAAACATGTGGTACTATGTTCACAAATATTTGTTCAAGACACATATCGCTGTCTATTTTAAATTATCATTTGGATACATTTTTCCAGTTATAAACAGACAACAAAATAAAATCAAGAATAAAGGAAAACCACCTACTTGGTGGTTACCATGAGAAGAGGAAAGTTAAAATCAATCACTGTCACTATCTGGAATATCCTCCCTTGTTCGGTTTGCACAGTCTCCACTACAGCATTTGCAGAGAAGAGTGCACGGCCAGTCGCTGTTGGAGCGGCTGCATTGCCCGTTACATCCTACTCTACAGTCACCAAGTACTGTCCGTGGTGCAGGAAGTGCAAGACACTTGACTGGAAGATATCCTCTATTCTCCGAATACCATCCATTCTCTTCAATAGGAGGAAGCACAGGGCAGTTGGTCTTGCATTTATCCCGCATTGTAAGTGGCACAGAGGATATGAGGCAGTAATGTGGCAAGGGTTGGAGGAAACATCTCACATTCCACGTACTTTAATCGAAAAAGTTCCCATCTGAGAAATGGCAGGGTTGTTGGACCTGATGAACAGTAAACGTGACATATGAAAGGTTCTAGTGCCTTCACCTGTGTTGGACGTTTTCCATTGCTAAGCTCAGTTGGAATGGAACCTTCACCAAGTTCTTTGAAGCAGATAATGGCAGAATCATCATCAAGCTTCAAGAAGGCGTTGACCCACATCTTCTGGATATCCCAACAAACCTTCCTCCCAGCACCAGAAAAGTTATGAAGTCTAAAGAGGCCTTGACACTTTTGATGTCCAATGGCTTCAACACACTTGAGCACATCTATTTCTCATTTCTTTCTACCCTGGCCTGTAAAAGATTGAAGGGAAGTGGGAGCTGCATTGTTTCCACAAGATGCAAGTTCAATTAAGAGCAGGAGGATACAACATAAGACACTAGTGGTTTGTTTATATTAAAGGTGTTATGTCCAACATTCAGTCCATCGAGATGACAATATTTGTTACCTCCGCCAAGGAGGTTATGTTTCGGTCGAGTTTGTCTGTCTGTCTGTCAGCAGGATAACTCAAAACGTTTTGAACGGATTTTGATGAAATGTTGTGGAGTGGTTGGAAATGACAAGAGGAACAAGTGATTAAATTTTACTGGTGATCCGGATCACGATCCGGATCCAGGAATTTTTTGAAGGATTCTTCACCATTGCGGGATAGGGGGAATTTTGACATTCTAGTTTCTAACTCCACAAAAACAAGGCAGAAAGGCTTGAAAAAAATTAGGGTGTAACATAGTCAAATGTTCTATCAAACAACAAAGTTTGGTGATGATCGGATCCGGATTCCGGATCTGGTGATCCAGAATATGCAAAAATATAAGGAAAATAGAAAATGTGTCAGTGTGAGGTGACAAATGAAGCTAGAGATGCACAACTAACACCAAATTGTAGCTGAATCTGTACTGATTTAGTAAGGTGTCATCAGATTTGATTTAGCTTCAAATGTTATGGAGCTACATCCAGAAGAAAACTGCCATTACCGAAAAATCGTTTTTATACAATAACTTTTGAACTAATAAAGACATATGGGTGATTCTTTAACTACGGGCACTATTGGCCTTGTAAATGTAATTTCCACCACACCATTGCCTTACAATATAAAGTGCCTTGGGACAATTGTTTGTTGTGATTTGGCGCTATATACATGTGCTCTGATGTCACTGTTTATCTCCATAGAAACTACCCAAACAATCTTTCATACAAACTGTTTAGGGATATTACAGTGTTGTGGTGGAAATTACAGCAATAGTGTGGGACAACTACATTTTGTTTAAAAAAAAATCACAACAGTTGTATGACATTGAATACCCCAATTATGTTTTGATTATTTTACTGATATTTTATTCAGAGATTTTAAAACATTAGAAAAATGTTTCTTTACCATTCATTTTTATCATTGAAGATCAAAAGTCTGGGTGTGGGACAAGCACAAAATGGCAATATTTGCATATAATGATGCTGAAAAAAGGTGAAAAAGTCATCATAGACTACTAGAACAAATTTCTTAACACACTTTCATTGTAAAGATGACTACAAAAGTGTGAAATTTCCCCTTTTTTCTGTTTTTCATACAATATGATCAAAGGACGTATTAAGTGCCCGTACTCTAA
Organism: Thalassophryne amazonica; assembly: GCF_902500255.1. NCBI lineage: Eukaryota > Metazoa > Chordata > Actinopteri > Batrachoidiformes > Batrachoididae > Thalassophryne > Thalassophryne amazonica. The sequence goes on from NC_047113.1 coordinate 34,327,016, forward strand.
GAATCACCCATAAAAGTGATTCCAAGTTCTAGTGGTATGTTTTCATGGTCAAGGATGTCAAATATAAAAGGAAAGAAAAGTGTATGTATCATAATTTTGGTTGTAACACTGAATTGTTGAATAGGTCACTGTGCCAAGGAGGGAATCTCTTTAGGGTCAGTGATCCTATGGCCTTGTGTAGCACATGCAACACTTAAAGAATAGTTCTATTTCAGAATTTACTGTTATTTATTTAGAGAAGTGTTTTATAAATGTTAAAAAATTCATATATTTGCAGTTTAGTTGAATAATAAATTGAATTTTGTCTAATTTGTTTTTGTCTATAAGCACATGCAATATCAATATCAGTGCTCAGATGACAGTAGCTTCTGGGAAAGGTGCAAGTTGCAATAAACTGTGATGCCAAGCGCTAAGGATACATACTATCCAGTCACAGCAGATTAAAATTTTTTTACTAGCAAACATCATTGTTAGACTTTTTTAGGTTCAATGATTCCACGGCGTGTAGATGTTATGGCGTCAGTAACCCCATGGCCTTGGCGGAGGTTTGCACTCTCTGAGTGCTTCTAGTTTATAAATATATTTAATGTCTGGAGCACAGCATGAAGTCAGATTCCGTCTGTGTGTTTGTCTGATCCACACCAAGTAAACTCTGGCTTTTGGCTGTTGTAATTTGTCTGCAGAACATGCAGAAGGTGGCAAAATGTATTATTTATATTTATTTCCCTGGGAGGTGATTCTCTGAAAATTGCTGGACGTCAAAAGAATGGTGGAGGCATAGAACGTTCCAAAGAGAAAAAAAACCCCTTGATTAAATGAAGATCACACTGAAGAATGCAGAACAGAGGATGTCTTCCATCTATTTTCTAAACCCGCTTGTTCCAGTTCAGGGTCATGAGGTGCTGGAGCATCTCCCCGCGGATGCTGTTTATATGTTAAGAAAAATAAAATATATTTTTCTTTAAAATTTTTCATATAAATAACATCGTCACCTTCCTAAAATAATGACCGAAGGTGACACATAATATGCATCATATTTTTAACCAGTTGTTCTGGACTGGGCCATGTACAAGGTGTGCAGAGGTGGCGGTGTCAACAATAACTGGTTGCATATTTTTTTTAAACTTTTCTTTTTACTGTCATTTATGCACTAATTACTTCTTAGAGAAGTATTTTCATTTTTTGTTTATGTTCCAAAGACACCAGATCACATTCCTTGTATGTCAGTACTTGGCAATAAATTCGATTCTGAATATACACTCAAAATTAATTCATAAGCTTTACTTTTCTATTGCAAATATGTTTAAAAATGCCTTCTAAATAAAAGAAGTTAAAATTAAAATAAATTGATACTTTTATTGAATTAACTAAAGCCCATTTCTCAACATTGAGTGTTTACCTGATTGCCATGACAATCATTTTATAAGCCGCATTATAAATTACACTAATTATTTACAAATTACAATGTGACCATTTAATATGTTTGTATGAGTACACATACACGTCTGAAATTCAAATAGTTTGTATCTGGACATGTTGTATTGCTGGATATTGTTGTATTTAGAAGTTTTTAAAATCTAATTCTAAAAATTGGTGTGTGGCATAAGACAAGTAGCACTGTTCATACATATCTCAAGTGTTGATTTTATTATTTCTTGGTAAATTTATGTAAAGATTTAAGATTCAGGAAAACTATTCCAAATGGGGGTAATTCAAAGACATTGTTCATGTTGTATTTAAATGGTTGCTTAAATAATTTTATTGCATCCTTTTCTTTTTTTTTGGTCCTTTGGTATATTATTTGGTGCTATTATGATTGAGAATGTATTCTTTGATGGTGTTGTAATTTCTCTCAGTCAGAGAGATGTTTAGAGAGATGTTTCAAAGTTTAATTTATGTGTTGCTATTTTTAACAAAAAATGTTATGGTCATTAATTCTAACTTCCAGAAGGGCACATTTTAATGGAGAATAGATATTTAAAAAGCGGTTTTGGTGCAAATACATTGAAAACCCGTTTAAAAATGAAAGTTTATACAATGTCTATTAATAGACCTTGAATAAATGTTCATATTTAGGCCAGTTTTCAACGGAGTTTTCATTGCCATGGTTTAAATGATAAATGTTGACGTGCTTTGCTACTTTGGCTTCAAAATGATCATTTCCTACAATTTACTCAATGTACAGGATCACTATTGAAAAGGTTGGTTAAAAATGGTCTAAATCCATAGTGATTCACTGTCTACAAATAGACAGTGGAAAAAAACAAAACTCACTTCTGGACCACTTCATAATAAATATTATTTACCACCTGAGAACCACACCAGTGTATTTTTCCTCATGTTCTATCATAAGGATGACAAAATTCCATCCATTTATTGATATTTTGTTGACAAACTGACTTCAGTGCTTAAACAGAGCTTCCATTTGGCATATTTATTATTTTTATTAGCATTAGTGAATAAATAATAATTGGAAGCTTTTTATGGAACATTGACAGATCTACTTTGTTATTGTCACACTGGCTGCTGATTAGCCAGCAACACTCAAGACCACTAACCACATGTTCTTTAACATATTCATAAAGCAAATAATGTAATCACAAATGCCCTGACAACACATTATTATACAGCATAATCAATAAATACTTTACTGTTGCTTTTCAAAAGCAGCTTTCAGTGCACAAGGCAACATGTGAGACAAGAGAGTAAAATATAAATCAGTTATCTTGCTAGAAAATAAAATGCAGAATAAATATACCATTTAAACCATAGTTAACTGTAAACATTTGGGTATATTCTTACACGATATATTTTTTCACAGCTAACTTGGGGTCACAGTGGCAATAAGGTGCCAAGACATTTTTTTCTCTCAACTACATCCTCCAACTACTCCACAGAGATGCCAATACATTCCCAAGTTAGAAGGGACACATAATGCTTTCAGCAGTAGATGCCTAGAAAACCTCTAGAGGGAGTCATCCAGAAGACACCTGAACCAGATGAACTGATCCTCCTAAACAGTCTACTTCCAGTGAACCAGGAGCATTTGTTCTTCTCCAGGCTTCTTACAAATGTAAATGTGCCTCAGTCAGCTTCAAAGGGTGACTCCCATCACCTGGCAACAGAAACTCATTTCCGCTGTCTGGATCTTGGCTTGTTTTTCCCATTATGTATTTCCTATTATTAAGTCTGTGCCCACGGGTTAGCGTTGAAACGTAGTTCACCTGGTAAAATCCTGGTTCAGCTCCTTTTATCACAGCTATCTGAAGGATTCACACGACTTCCAATTTTCTTTCTTCACCACAACGTTTATCCATATTTTGTTGGACAACAATAAATCTTATGTCTATCTGCCTGTAAAAGCAGACTATCAAAAGTACCAGCAATCTTCGAGTTACTTTGCCACTGTCCACCTTCCTGTTCAACCAACCTCCATTTCTATCTCATATTTCAAATTCTTTGAATGTAGTGTTACACGGCTCTCTATGACTGAAATGTTATTCTGCTCCAGATGATTTCTTTTTACTGTATTTTTCAGTCTTCTTGGAGCACCTGTCTCTCTTATTATCTGAACACACCTCTGTGTGAAACCATCTTTACATTCAGTTCTTCCTTCTGCCTTCCTGTTGCTCCAGCAACTCGTCAATCCTCAGCTTTTTATTCAGGTAGCGCTGACTCAAACAGTTTTGGCACATCCTTCTTGCACATGTCCCTCCCTGCCATTTCTTTAATCCTCCTCTTTCTCCGTTTTGATCTGTGCCACTCCCAGCCGGTACAGAGCATCCCTGATCACCACCTCTCCAGGCTGACATGCCTTCAGCACTTCATTGATCTGGTGGCTCACAATGTCTCTGCTGCAAAGAAAATCTATCAGACGATTGTAAAGGTAATAATAAGCTGTGTTGTTGAAAACCATCGGCTGCTGCAGTTTGTGCCTCGCAGAAGAGAAAACCTCCAATTTCTCCGTGGAGTCACGGTCACCTCCTTCACACTGCTCGCCATGTTGTACTCTTGCCTCGCCCTCTTTGTCCAGTTCAGCCACCAGGCTGACATAAGGCTCCAGCTCGCTGCAGAGAACCATAGAGTGGTGCTCTTGGGCTGGTGTTACTCCAGGAGGGTGCACCATCCAACAAGAAGAAGATTTGGTGATGGGGTGAACCTGCTGGTTCTCCTCCATTAAGGACATGTCAGCGCTATTCGGCTGGTCTTGAAGCTCAGCACATGACACAAACTGATAAAAAAAAAAAAGGAAGCAGAGTATTACTGAACATTTAAAACAAAAGTGTACATCAAATCAGAAAAGGCTAAACTGGTACTGTAATTTTTAGCACACTTTATTATTATTTTTTTTTATTAATTGCACATGTTTGGGTTTGTTAGGAGATAAATTGCCTACCTCTGGATTTTCAAAGGGGTTAGAGAAACAGCCTTGGTTTCTGCCCCACATCTGGCTCGCCAGTTCTGGGTACTGAATGTCAGCACAAAGCGCGACTTTCCGAGCGCAGTCACTAATGTAGACGGGAGGCCAGTAGCGGGAGGAGAGCAGCAGGTCAACGTGGTCTCGAGCAGTCTCTCTCTTCACCAAATACTTCGAGCCACAAACCACCTGAAGTATCGCACAAAAGTAACGTTTAACAGGAATGAAACTATGCAAATATCACATCTATTTTCAATTTATTTTCATTGTGCCAAATCACAACAAAGTTGCCTCAAGGCGCTTCACACAAGCAAGATCTAACCTAACCATCTACAAAAGGATCATCTGAGTTTAAACACTTCACTTAGTTGCATGTGTTTTTGTGTTGCTTGAAACAGTTTTAAGTACAGCATTTTCTAGGGGTGTGTGACAAGATCTCACGCCTCAATATGAGAATGTGAAACCATTTCTTGTGGAGGTGAAATGCTATTTTGCAGAGAAGAGCAACATATTCCCCCCCCCCCCCCATTGTGCTTCTTTTTTTTTTTTTTTGCTGTTGTTGGTGATTTTGTTTTGTGTGTGTGTGTGGGGGAGAGACTTTTCTGAGAGCTTTATGTTGAAAATGCCACAACTTGAAGTTTCTGGCCGTTACTGCAGCTCCAAGGCGGATCAGTTGACGCACACTTGAGGTGAATAGTGACAAAAAGGCCAACTTTTTTCCACACATATTTATAAAGAGTATGTGTGTGTTGCTTGGGAGGAAGTGACAGATTTATGAGTGACAGTGAATGCATCAGGAACTGTGAGAGGACAACCACAAGAAAGACAGATGATTTTGAATGTGTAGAAAGAAACTGTGGCCATTATTGAAAGCAGTATAAAAATGGTGTAAAATGTACGATTGTTGTCGGTCAATAAACACTGCAGCTCTGTGTACTGGCGTCAGCCTCAAATGGCCAACTGAGGAGCTGCAAGATTTTCCAGAGACCTGTTCATACAACCCCAAGTGCAATGAAGTTGGGACGTTGTATGAAATGTAAATTAAAACAGAATACAATGATTTGCAAATCCTCTTCAACCTATATTCCAGGGGTGGCCAGGTTCGGTCCTCGAGAGCCACCTTCCTGACACTCTTAGTTGTCTCCCTGCTCCAACACACCTGAATCCAATGAAAGATTCATCAGCAGACTTTTAATGAGCCTTTCATTGGATTCAGGTGTGTTGGAGAAGGGAGACAACTAAGAGTGTCAAGAAGTTGGCTCTCGAGGACCGAACTTGGCCACCCCTGCTATATTTAATTGAATACACCACAAAGACAAGATATTTAATGTTCAAACTGATAGATGTTTTTGTGCAAATATCTGCTCATTTTGAAATTGATGCCTTCAACACATTTCAAAAAAGCTGGGACAGTGGCAACAAAAGATAGTGGGGAAAATAAGTATTTGACCCCCTGTCAGTTTTGCAGGTTTTCCCACCTACAAAGAATGGAGAGGTCTGTAATTTTTATCTTAGGTACACTTCAATTGTGAGAGACAGAATCTAAAAAAAAAAAAAAAAAAAAAAAAATCCAGTAAATCACATTGCATGATTTTTAAATAATTAATTTGCATTTTATTGCATAAAATAAAGTATTTGACCCCCGAGAAAAACAGAGCTTAACAATTGGTACAGAAACATTTGTCTGCCATTATAGAGGTCAGACATTTCCTGCAGTTCTTGACCAAGTTTTCACATGCTGCAACAGGGATTTTGGTCCACTCCTCCATACAGATCTTCTACAAATCTTTCAGGTTTGGAGTTTCAGCTCCCTCCAAAGATTTTCTATTGAGTTCAGGTCTGCAGACTGGCCAGGCCACTCCAGGACCTTGAAATGCTTCTTACAGAGCCCCTCCTTAGGTGCCCTGGCTGTGTGTTTGGGGTCATTGTCATGCTGGAAGACCCAGCCATGACTCATCTTCAATGCTCTTACTGAGGGAAGGAGGTTGTTTGCCAAAATCTCACAATACATGACCCCATCCATCCTCCCTTCAATACGGTGCAGTCGTCCTGTCCCCTTTGCAGAAGAGCACCCCCAGAGTATGATGTTTCCACCCCCATGCTTCAATCAATCAATCAATCAATCAATTTTTTTTATATAGCGCCAAATCACAACAAACAGTTGCCCCAAGGCGCTTTATATTGTAAGGCAAGGCCCTTCACAGTTGGGATGGTTTTCTTTGGGTTGGTCTCATCCTCTAAACATGGTAAGTGGAGTTGGTTCCAAAAAGTTCTATTTTGGTCTCATCTGACCACATGACCTTCTCCCATGCCTCCTCTGGATCATCCAGATGGTCAAGGTGAACTTCAAACGGGCCTGGACATGTGCTGGCTTGAGCAGGGGAACCTTGTTGCCCTGCAGGATTTTAAACCATGACAGCATCATGTGTTACTAATGTAATCTTTGTGACTGTGGTCCCAGCTCTCTTCATGTCACTGACCAGGTCCTCCTGTGTGGTTCTGAGCTTTCTCAGAACCATCCTTACCCCACAAAGTGACATCTTGCATGGAATCCCAGATCGAGGGAGATTGACAGTCATCTTGTGTTTCTTCCACTTTCTAATAAATAATCATAACATTTGTTGTCTTCTACCAAGCTGCTTGCCTGTTGTCCTGTAGTCCATCCCAGCCTTGTGCAGGTCTACAGTTTTGTCCCTGGTGTCCTTAGACAGCTCTTTGGTCTTGGCTATGGTGGACAGGTTGGAGTATGATTGATTGAGTGTGTGAACAGATGTCTTTTATACAGGTAAAAAGTTCAAACAGGGCAATTAATACAGCTAAAGAGTGCAGAATAAGAGGGCTTCTTAAAGAAAAATTAACAGGTCTGTGAGAGCCAGAATTCTTGCTGGTTGGCAGGTGTTCAAATACTTGTTTTATGCAATAAAATGCAAATTATTAAAATTATAAAAAATAAAAAAAATCATACAATGGTGATTTTATGGATTTATTTTACATTCTGTCTCTCACAGCTGAAGTGTACCTACTATAAAAATTACAGACCTCTCCATTCTTTGTAGGAGGGAAAACTTGCAAAACTGACAGGGGACCAAATACTGCCTGGCGTTTCCACCTGACGCACCTCCACCAGTGCCGGTGGGGTAACTGCAGGGTCATCAGCCGGGAGCCACCCTTCATTGATGTTTCGCTCCATTAATCCCGGAACATCTCACGGTGGTGGAGCAACGGCAGGGACGTCTCCCTGCCGCCCCCTGCAGCCACCCCTAGAACCCCTCTTTCCCCCACGACCTATCCTTCCTACGCAACCACAGCCAGAAGCTGGCTCTTTCCGCCTCCTCTGCCAGCTCCCTACATGCCCTCTTCAGCCTTATTCCAGAACACTCCGATCTCCTAAGGAGGCGCTGAATAGATATTCCGATGAACCCCCTACAGCCAACCTCCACAGGATAGATAACTGCGGACCATCCCGCTTCCCGACACTCCGCTACCAAGTCAGTGTATTTATCTCTCTTCCTTTCACAGGCAGCCTCCATTCCTCCCTCCCAAGGGACCGTTAGCTCCACCAAAATCACAGACTTAACATCAGCAGACCACAGCACAACATCTGGAGTCAAAGAGGTGGTAACAATCTCTGGGGGGAACTTGAGCTGCCTATCGAGATCCACCCTCAAGTTCCAGCTACATCCAGGTGTTAGCAGTGACCTTGTCCTCTGAGCAACAGGTTGGACTCCAGCCCCTTGTCTAACAAAGTTGATAAAAGTCCAAGACTTAGGAGGAAGCTCTTTAATTACCTCCGTTCTCTGCACTTCAAGGACTTCTGCCAGCTTCCGCAGAACCAGATCGTGCCGCCACCTATACCTATCCTGCGCCAGAGCTGTCTTGCAACTAGACAGGATATGTTGGAGGCTTGGGTTTGGGACATTACAGAGCTGACAGCTTTCCTCCAAGCCATACCACAGACTCACATTGCTTGGGCTGGGGAGGGTATCATACGTGGCCCGAATGAGGAAGCTAAGCCTTGCTTGGGGCATCTTCCACACATCGGACCACTTGATGGTCCTACTGACAACTCCTTCCCACGTTGTCCATTGCCCTTGCCGCGACTGGCTGAGGGCCTTGATCTTATATTTTTCCTCCTCATGCCTGACCACCTCCTCAATCACCAACCCTTTCTTCTCCTTTCTTGTAGCCTTGGACCAAAACTTGGGGGCTATTCCCCACCCCAAGCCTGCTCTCCCTGACTGTATCCTACCCACCACTTCTTTATGCTCAAGCCTGCTGATGGCCTGGTTAACAGCCTCCTCAGCCTTCCACTTGCGTCCTGTTCACACTGGCACCTTGCTGTTTTTTACGAGTGGATCGGTTGACTCTCTCAACTCCAGAACAAGCCTGGCCTTCTCTTGCCTGTAGCCTAGATTAATAGACTTCAGTGGCAACTGCAACACGGTCTTCCCAAACAGGGCAACATCGGAGAGGCTTCGAGGTAGCCCAAGCCACTTGCGTATAAAGCTATTGGCTTTTGCATCCATCTTCATTACTACGGATGAAGTGATCTCGCACAGCTTCAGAGGCCACATCAACCGCTGGAAGAGGGTGAACTGATAACACCAGACTTTCAGCTTCCCTGGGAGGTGGCACTTATCAATCCTCTCCAGCCCATCCGTAAGCTGCTGCAAAACGACGGCAGGCATGTGAGTGTCAGACAACTCCGCCGTATACAGCCTTCCCAGACTGCGGACTGGTTGGTCAACCAACAATGGGATCATTCCTCCATCCACTGTAAAGGAGATACGGTCGTTCCTAACTCCCTTCCGGATCGACAAACTACGGGACTTCGCTGGCTTGATCCTCATTCTCGCCCATCTGAGGAGTTCTTCAAACCTCCTTAAAAACCTAACAGTACATGATGCTGTTTGCAGTAGGCTAGTTACATCACCCATGTAACTTCGCAGAGCTGGTAGCCGTTGTCCTGACCCCATTTTTAACCCTCGCCCCATCTGCCTACTGCCAATCAGAATCACCTCAAAAGCTGCTGTGAAAATGATGGGGGAAATTGAGCATCCCATTGCGATTCCCTTCTCAAGCTGTTGCCAATTGGTGGTAATACCCTGTGTGGCATAAACTTGCAAAGAGTTAAAGTAATTGGATACCAGCTTCTGAATACAAGATGGAATATGAAAAAATTCCAAGGCAAAAGCAATGAGCTGATGAGGGACCGAACCATAGGCATTTTCCAGATCCAGCCAGACAACGTGCAGATCGCGCTTCTCCCGCTTGGCTGACTGAATCTGGTTCCAAATCATAGCTGAATGCTCCACACAACCTGGAAAACCAGGAATGCCTGCCTTTTGGCAACTGGTGTCAATGTAGTTATTTTGTAGGAGATAACTGGTCACTCTTTGCGACCACTGAAAAGAAAATCTTCCCTTCCACATTCAATAGGCTAATTCCTCTAAACTGATTGATGCTACGAGAGTCCTGTTCTTTTGGGATAAAAATAGTTATTGCCCTAGCCCACTCAGTTGGAATAACTTTGGTCTTCCAGGCGACTCTCATCAACCTCCAAAGAAACTTCAGCACCGTCGGGCAGCTTTTATACACCCTATAGGGCATGCCATTCAGGCCTGGGGCTGACGTAGATCTCGCCTTGTCCACCACCTGCCTGATCTCGACCCACCTTGGTGGTGTTATATCGAACTCAACTTCGGGCTCGGCAGGACGGGGCACATATCCTGGTGACCCTAGCGGAATGTTCCTCGCAGGATCGCTCCACTGACTTTTCAAGTGCTCCTCAAGCTCCTGTGCTGTAGCCTCCAGTCTTCCATTCTTTTTCTCTTCGAGGAGGCTCCTGGCAAACTTAAAAGGATCCCGGAAGAACCTTGCCCTCTCACTCTCCTTCCTTCTTCTCCGATTTCGAATCCGCTCCGCTCTCTGCAAGGTTATAAGCCTCCTTCGAATTTGGACCCACAGTACTTTAAGTCCCTCTTTCTCATTTTCTCCAGCTTTCCTCCAAGCCTTCCTAAGGGACCTCCTCTCCTTCACTAGATTGACTGGCCGTGTTCTTCCTCCCCACTTTTTCCCCAAACCTTGCCCTACCCTCTTCATATATGATGTTACCAAAGAGGTTCAGCTTGGTGGACACATTGCCTCGCACTGACTTCAGGCTGACATACAGATCATGATCGAACCCTCTCCATGCCTCTTTGTCATTGGCTCTAGGCCACTTCACTTTGGGCTGTTGAATGGGGTTCTCCCTCCTTATTCTTGTCGGGGTTTCGCTGCGGGGGATATCCTCATACTGCTCATTATGGGGAATAGGCTCCGGATAAACTGGTGCTCCTGCTGCTGGGAAAGGTACTCTTCTCCCCTCTGGCCGTCTGCAACATCGGAAACAGCAACACCGTGGTGCTCAACCAGGCTCTGTCTCCTGCTTGTCTGATCTGCCGGGGCAGTGCAAGATTGCATCTGGCTTACTCCGCCACACTTCATCTTCCCCTGATGGATGCGCAGGCCCCTATAAGTTGTCACCTTGGCCCACCCGCAGCTACACTTCCTCAGGGTCCTTTGCTCGTTAGTAATTAGAATTCCAGTTCGTACCATGTTGTCCGTCCAGTTTGCTCCATCTTCCATCCCGCCTCTCGGTAGACCTTCGGGCTGTCTTTCTTTTCTCGTAAGAGAAATATATATATATATGTCAATTTATGTTTATATTATTTTATATTAATGTTTATGTCAATTTTTTATGATCTATTAATGAATTATTTGGTGGAGCACTCATATTATAAATGGAATGCATGGAGGGAATATTTAAGGTGTGAAATTCCATACGATAATTGGAAAATAGTCTATTCTAAATTCAACAAATGATAAATGCACATTTTAAATTTCTGAAATATAAATGGTTAATGCGAACATATGTACCCCCAGAAAAATTGTATAAATTCAACCAAATATAAAAATATATATGTACCAAGTGTAATGATGCAAAAGTAACTCTGCTGCATTGTATTTAGGACTGCAGAATAACGAGAAAATGATGTACAGGAAAATCATTTCTAAACCAACTCCATTAGATCCTACATTTTTTTCTTCTTGGGTTATACCCTGAAAAGTATAAATACAGTCAGAGTGAGCAGACAGTGATGGATCTCAGTTTGTTTAATGCTAAAAGAACAATACCATTGTCATAGAAGAATACTTATGTACAACCCCAATTCCAATGAAGTTGGGATGTTGTGTAAAATGTAAATAAAAACAAAATACAATGATTTGCAAATTCTCTTCAACCTGTATTCAATTGAATACACCACAAAGACAAGATATTTAATTTTGTTCAAATATTCATTCATTTTGTGCAAATATTTGCTCATTTTGAAATACATCACCTTTCCTTCTAACAACACTCAATAAGCGTTTGGAAACTGAGGACACTAATTGTTGAAGCTTTGTAGGTGGAATTCTTTCCCATTCTTGCTTGATGTACGACTTCAGTTGTTCAACAGTCCGGGGTCTCCGTTGTCGTATTTTGTGCTTCATAATGCGCCACACATTTTCAATGGGCGACAGGTCTGGACTGCAGGCAGGCCAGTCTAGTAGCCACATGCTTTCACTACAAAGCCACGCTGTTGTAACACGTGCAGAATGTGGCTCGGCATTGTCTTGCTGAAATAAGCAGGGACGTTTCTGAAAAAGACGTTGCTTGGATGGCAGCATGTGTTGCTCCAAAACCTGGATGTATCTTTCAGCATTGATGGTGCCATCACAGATGTGTAAGTTGCCCACCACCATACCATCACAGATGCTGGCTTTGAACATTGCGCTGGTAACAATCTGGATAGTCTTTTTCCTCTTTTGTCCGGAGGACACGACGTCCATGATTTCTAAAAACAATTTGAAATGTGGACTCAGACCACAGCACACTTTTCCACTTTGCGTCTGTCCATTTCAAATGAGCTCAGGCCCAGAAAAGGCGGCGGCATTTCTGGATGTTGTTGATGTATGGCTTTCGCTTTTCATGGTAGTTTTAACTTGCATTTGTAGATGTAACGACGAACTGTGTTAACTGATAATGAGTTTCTGAAGTGTTCCTGAGCCCACACGGTAAGATCCTTTACACAATGTCAGTTTTTAATGCAGTGCCACCAGAGAGATCGAAGGTCACGGACATTCAATGTTGGTTTTCGGCCTTGTTGCTTACGTGTAGAAAGTTCTCCAGATTCTCTGAATCTTCTGATCATATTATGGACTGTAGATGATGGAATCCCTAAATTCCTTGCAACTGAACATTGAAAAACATTGTTCTTAAACTGTTGGACTATTTTTTAAACGCAGTTTTTCCACAAAGTGGTGATCCTCGCCCCATCTTTGCTTGTGAATGGCTGAGCCTTTTGGGGATGCTCCTTTTATACCCAATCATGACAATCACCTGTTTCCAATTAACCTGTTCACGTGTGGAATGTTCCAAACAGGTGTTCTTTGAGCATTCATCAACTTTCCCAGTCTTTTGTTGCACTGATCCAACTTTTTGAAATGTGTTGCAGGCATCCATTTTAAAAGGAGCAAATATTTGCACAAAAACAATGTCTGTTAGTTTGAACATTAAATATCTTGTATTTGTGGTGTATTCAATTGAATATAGGTTTAGGAGGATTTGCAAATCATTGTGTTCTGTTTTTATTTACATAACGTCCCAACTTCATTGGAATTGGGGTTGTACCAAGTATCACTGAATGGACAAAACAAAGCCTACCACTGGAAAAATATGACATGTCTTGAAGGGTCAACAAGAAACCTTTGAATGTGTATCGGGACCTTGTCAAAGATATGGATTTATCTGAAGAAGAGCAGTTCACGATCATACAGACTGTAGTATGAGGAGGGAAAAAAAACTGAAGCCTGGGAGGAAAGTTATGTTTTGTTATTCTTCACTGCCTGTATTTGATTTTAGTATTTCAGTTATTATTTTTTTTATTTCTTTTTCTTTTGTCTCTTCACTTGGGGGGAGGACAAGTAACAGGAAGACAGAAGACAGGAAGGAGAGGAAGAGTAGTAGCCAGTAAACCAGTAGTGAGCAGTATTTCTGGTATTTGTTTCAGAAGACTATAACAGGTCAGTTTAACTTAAAAAGGTCAGTAATACTCTCAGACATATGCTCTTTAAGGTTTAGCAGGGAAAAATTATGAGTGCGCTCACGGCTCAAAAACCCAGAGGGCCCTTTAGCTGCCCAAGCTGCCTGATGTAAAAAACATCAAATTCAGCACTGAACGCTTCCTGCTGATCACTGATCTCAAAAATGACCCAGGCAACTAGCAAAAAAAGAAGAAATCTGCCAAAAAGTGGAGATTTTTCATCACTGCATTACACTAGCACCCTTTTATAGCTGACTGTCCTTTTACCCGGAAGAGCTAGCAGGACCTTTTGCCACACTAAGCATGCTCCTGCTGAGATAGCGACTTCGCTTATTGATGTGCACAGGTGGTTGTGTTCCTGCTCATCTTTACAGTTTACTACAGCAGGAAGCTCCACATGTGGCACCACAAAAGCAGAAGAAGCCCAGACGGTGGAGGTGCACACCAGTGCAATACCCTCCCCACCCCCACAAAAAAAAAAAAAAAAAAAAAAAAAAAACATTTTACCTTATGAGGGCAAATCTTGGACAGCTTGCCTGCAGTGAGATGTGGAGATGGTGGGGAAGCTGTAGTGAGTCCAACACGGACAAGATTGTATAAAAAGATCAAAGACTCCAGCAAATCATTCTAACATGGAGACACAGACAAAAGTGAGTAATATTTCAGCCACGTTTTAGTCCTTCACTTATTATGCATAGACAAGATGTCACTTCCAATCAGAAGCAAACAACTCAAATTAAGAGCATCAGATCACAGTCTCGTCTCTCCCTCACCTTAGTAGAGTCTGAGATGACGCTCAAACCACAGGTCTCCACCATGGTCCTCAGCTCCTCCACACTGTGCTCTTCAACCTTATCAAGCCTCAGCTGGCCATCATGGATGAGACGCACCAAGACTGACGGATCACCTAAAACACATGCATCATTTAAAACTGGCAAATTTGATATTAGGCTCCATCTGAGTTAACACAATCAAATGTAAGGCAGAATTTCCTTTATCCACCTCATTCTTGGATGTTAATGTTATATATTCCAAGTCATCCTCATCACCAAAGCACGTATCTATCCTAGTAACACAGCACAGCTTGATAATTCAATGTTTTTAATTTCCTTGCACTGCACCTTGTGCAGATGTGCTCCAAAATTCATTGGCTTCCATTTCTATTTCATACTGAATTGAATAAAGAATTTCTGCAGGGAATACAGCAACACAGTGCTAATGCAGCATTTGACAAAGCCACCTGCCCTACATCTACAACTTTAAACTACTAAACACATGATCCAAAACAATCGTTTTAATGTCATTTTTTAAAAAAAATCAAATTCTACTCATAGACTCTGAAGTTATATATTTGCAAAAACTAACCTACAGTAGTGTTCAGAATAATAGTAGTGCTATGTGACTAAAAAGATTAATCCAGTTTTTGAGTATATTTCTTATTGTTACATGGGAAACAAGGTACCAGTAGATTCAGTAGATTCTCACAAATCCAACAAGCCCAAGCATTCACGATATGCACACTCTTAAGGCTATGAAATTGGGCTATTAGTAAAAAAAAAAAAAAAAGTAGAAAAGGGGGTGTTCACAATAATAGTAGCATCTGCTGTTGACGCTACAAACTCAAAACTATTATGTTCAAACTGCTTTTTTTTTAGCAATCCTGTGAATCACTAAACTAGTATTTAGTTGTACAAGTATAACCACAGTTTTTCATGATTTCTTCACATCTGCAAGGCATTAATTTTGTTGGTTTGGAACCAAGATTTTGCTCATTTACTAGTGTGCTTGGGGTCATTGTCTTGTTGAAACACCCATTTCAAGGGCATGTCCTCTTCAGCATAAGGCAACATGACCTCAAGTATTTTGACATATCCAAACTGATCCATGATACCTGGTATGCGATATATAGGCCCAACACCATAGTAGGAGAAACATGCCCATATCATGATGCTTGCACCACCATGCTTCACTGTCTTCCCTGTGAACTGTGGCTTGAATTCAGAGTTTGGGGGTCGTCTCACAAACTGTCTGCGGCCCTTGGACCCAAAAAGAACAATTTTACTCTCATCAGTCCACAAAATATTCCTCTTTAGGCCAGTTGATGTGCTCTTTGGCAAATTGTAACCTCTTCTGCATATGTCTTATTTAACAGAGGGACTTTGCGGGGGATTCTTGCAAATAAATTAGCTTCACACAGGCGTCTTCTAACTGTCACAGCACTTGCAGGTAACTCCAGACTGTCTTTGATCATCCTGGAGCTGATCAGTGGGTGAGCCTTTGCCATTCTGGTTATTCTTCTATCCATTTTGATGGTTGTTTTCCATTTTCCTCCACGCGTCTTTTTTTTTTTGTCCATTTTAAGCATTGGAGATCATTGTAGATGAACAGCCTATAATTTTTTGCACCTGCATATAAGTTTTCCCCTCTCCAATCAACTTTTTAATCAAACTACGCTGTTCTTCTGAACAATGTCTTGAACGTCCCATTTTCCTCAGGCTTTCAAAGAGAAAAGCATGTTCAACAGGTGCTGGCTTCATCCTTAAATAGGGGACACCTGATTCACACCTGTTTGTTCCACAAAATTGA
The DNA here is from genome assembly GCF_902500255.1 of Thalassophryne amazonica. Classification (NCBI taxonomy): domain Eukaryota; kingdom Metazoa; phylum Chordata; class Actinopteri; order Batrachoidiformes; family Batrachoididae; genus Thalassophryne; species Thalassophryne amazonica. The sequence goes on from NC_047113.1 coordinate 34,343,144, forward strand.
CAAACTCACTGACTGAATGCCACACTACTATTATTGTGAACACGCCCTTTTCTTCTTTTTTTACTAATAGCCCAATTTCATAGCCTTAAGAGTGTGCATATCATGAATGCTTGGTCTTGTTGGATTTGTGAGAATCTACTGAATCTACTGGTACTTTGTTTCCCATGTAAAACTTTCCTTTTTGCTAAAGCTTATAGTTAGGGCTGGATCAGGTGACCCTGAACCATCCCTTAGTTATGCTGCTATAGACTTAGACTGCTGGGGGGTTCCCATGATGCACTGAGTGTTTCTTTCTCTTTTTGCTCTGTATGCACCACTCTGCATTTAATCATTAGTGATCGATCTCTGCTCCCCTCCACAGCATGTCTTTTTCCTGGTTCTCTCCCTCAGCCCCAAACAGTCCCAGCAGAAGACTGCCCCTCCCTGAGCCTGGTTCTGCTGGAGGTTTCTTCCTGTTAAAAGGGAGTTTTTCCTTCCCACTGTCGCCAAGTGCTTGCTCACAGGGGGTCGTTTTGACCATTGGGGTTTTTACGTAATTATTGTATGGCCTTGCCTTACAATATAAAGCGCCTTGGGGCAACTGTTTGTTGTGATTTGGCGCTATATAAATAAAATTGATTGATTGATTGTAACAATAAGAAATATACTCAAAACCTGGATTAATCTTTTTAGTCAGATAGCACTATTATTATTCTGAACACTACTGTATATGACCTAACCCATATGCAAGCACCACTGGTGCTATATAACCAATGCAGTGGCGGGATTCACGTTTAAACTCCATGTTCATTATATCATAAATCTTCTTGTCAATCTAAAAATCATATATATTCAAATCACCTCACATACTAAGCGGGTTCATGAAGCGAGAACGCTCTGCACACAGACATGTGCATTAGCGCATCACACCACCACAAAACCAAAAATGATTTAAAAGTAAAACCAAATGTAAATGCACCATAAATCATCAAGACAGAGCTCTAAACAGTCACAGTCTCAAAAACAAGAGTGCTCAGAGCACAATATCCCCCGCTGGCAAATGCTGCTTTGGTATAAGTGCTTGCTATATTTTGATAACATTTCAAGGTATGTGACAGTTGATTGCAGTCACCAACTCATGAAACTGGCAGTGTCTAGGTTTGTTAATCAAGGGCCATAACTTTGCCAAAATGCGTCAATCTTGTACAATATTACAATATGCCTATTACAAGCCTATAACAAGGACTTGTACCAAGTTTTACAAAATTCCTCCTAAAAATGTGAGAGGAGTTTATTTCAGAATGCAGGCACCCACTCATGAAACTGACAGAATCTATATTTGTTAATCAAGAGCCACAACTCTGGTAAAATGGGCTCAAGTCCAATAATATGATAATATGCATATTACCAAACTATACTTGTACCAAGTTTCATGAAAGTCCTCCTAAAAATATGAGTGGAGCTGATTTTAGAACACGTAGGCAGACTGACTGACACCATCAGGGGATAAAAAGCTGAAACAGAAGTACCTGATGGCTGCTCTGTGGTCAACAGCACCTTGTCCTTCTCTGTGTTAATGACGACGTGACTCCTCATCAGCGGCGGAATGAAGGGAGCAATGATAGAGGCATCAACACGTGTGATCGAAATGTCTGTGGGGAACGCTGCCTGTTCTAAAGCCTCACTCTCCATTGTCAACCAGAAGTCATCCACGTGCACCTCATCTGAGACTGAAAACTCAGGGGATGTAAACTGCAGACAGAATAAGATCTGTGTTTAAATGTGGTGAAGTCAAAATAAAAAGGCAGCAACATACTTCAATGGAAAATGTTTTGGTACCACAATATCATATCAGTCACCTCCACATTGTTGAGCTGCAGCACATTGTTTGCATCACGCTGAGCAATCTCCAGTTTGGGAGCAACGCCACAAATTCCACAGATCATATCATTGTAGTCTCGGACAGTCAGACACTCAAAGGCCCAGTAGCCACTCAGCAGAAGCTCCTGAAGTTGAGATGATTCCTCAGGACTCAGCTCATGGACTGATGCCACAAAAGAAAGACACAAAAGAGAAAAAGCAACAAAAGCAAATATGAAGTGTCTCTCACAATGCCAGGTCTGTGCTAAACATTATTATGATCATTATCACAAAGACAGTTAAGAAATATTTGTGACTTGGTTGTAATCCATGTCGTGTTTACCAGGGTGAGAGGGAACATAGTCCAGCAAGGTCCTGACAGCCTGAGATGGAGGGAACCCCAGTTTGATGTTGGCTCTGATTCTCAGAAACAAGTCAATACTCACCAGCAGTTTGTTCCCAATATTAAACAAACCTATTGGAAAAACAAATAAACAAACTACATATTACTTCACAGAAAAGCTTTCCAACTGAAGCATTCTGTCCACAGATAAAACTGTTCACCAGCAAAAAACGGACAGGGTGCAGCCAACAGGCATCCAGTAATTCAAACCAAGGCTGAAGATTTTTGACACCATGACAGGAGCGGAAAATACTGCCACCACAGTTTCAAAAATTTAAACATCTACCACTTAACAGCATCTAAAAACAGTAATTTGTCATAGTTGTATTCAGTACCATTCCTTTATATTAAAAAAAATGTATTTACTCAGATCTTATTCACTATAAAACAGTGCTTACCATACCTTACGAAACATATATGTTACACAAGAAGTCTCTAAATGTAAACAGAGACAAAGCAACCACACCTGCCAACACTGCAATGTTTTTTCATGCAACAACAATCAGCATTCCTACAGCTTGCTGTCCCATCCTCCTGAAGAAAATCTTGATACATCTGCCATGATGCATTCTATGTCACTTTAACACAATTTTGCAAAAGCACAACCTATGGTTCACCACTAACTATAACATGTCATAATAACTACTTTTGTTGGCCAAAATATTGTCACAAAAATAACTGGACAAAAGGGCAAGAACTTTTCATTACTGAAATTATTCAGACACTGGAACTGGAATGTGGGGGCAAAAATATTGGTATATCCCAAATAAATAAAACTCATATAATCAAACCACACACACACACAAAAAAAAAAAAAAAAAAAATCAATAAAATGGATTCTCCGATGTACACAAAAAAAGGATCACCTCTAATGTCCCTGGTCTCCCATGTGGCTTCTGACAAAAATGTAGCTGTTTCTGAAATTTCAGTGTCTTTTTATGAAAATCCTTCACTGTGCAACTCCACCATGAAGTTGTGTTACTGGTGATACAACAGACAAAACTTGCTCCAGCCACAGAAGCCTATAAAATCTTCAGAGTCAGAGTTTCATAACTGTGCTGAAACTTTACTTCTAAGACCTGCCTGCTCTCAGGGAGTACCATAATGTTTGTATTTATTAATGTTTGTTGTAAATGAAGTTCAAGTTCAAGTTCCAGTGACTTGGAGATATTAATTCAGCCATCCTCTGACTCGATAACACTAGCTGGACTATACTAGAGAATCATTTTGGGATTACTGGAAGTGGCCTTGCGTGTTTGACGTCATACCTGTCCAGTCGTTCTCACTGTGTACAATAACACTACCTCTAACCTTAGCGACATGAAATGTGGGGTTCCGCAGGTATCCGTCTTAGGCTCCCTGCTTTTATTCCTTTATATAGCACCCCTTGGACACATATTGCGGCATTTTGGGATTGCCTTTCACTGCTATGCTGATGATACATGTACATGTCGATAACTATTGGTAATCTCATCCATATAAAAACCTTAGAAGATTGCTTTGCATCATTAAGAAGCTGGATGTCTAGTAACTTCCTACTTTTAAACTCTGATAAGACTGAAATTATGGTTCTTGGGTCTGGTTTACCACAGTCTACATTAGGGGTTTCCAATTGGTTCATAATGCTGCTGCCAGACTTTTGACACGAAGCAGAAAGTTTGACCACATTACACCCATTTTGGCAACTCTTCACTGACTTCCTGTCTGTGAGATCAGATTTTAAGGTTCTGCTACTAGCCTATAAAACTGTTCACGGACTGGCACCTCCCTACTTAGTTGATCTAATTAAACCCTACGTGCCGGCCCAGGCTTTGCATTCGCAGGATGTAGGACTACTTTGTGTCCCTAGGGTGAATAAAAAGTCTGTGGGTCACAGAACTTTCTCTTATCATGCCCCTGTTCTGTGGAAAGATCTCCCTGCATCAATAAAGCAGTCAGATTCTGTAGAGACTTTCAAGTCTAGACTTAAGACACACTTATTTTCCCTTTCGTATGGCTAGCATATTGGCATATTATGTTACTATGCTTTTTACTCTTTTACTGTGCTTTTTAAATCTTTTAATTCATTTTATTTTGTTTTCTCAACTGTTTTGTGTGAAGGGCCTTTAGGCGACTCTGTTGCGATTTCGCGCTATAAAAAATGAATAAACTGAAATTTAAGTAACTGTAATCTCGAAGATTTGTATTAAAAAATCATTCTTACATTTTGCCTGCCCAATCACTTATTGTAAATCCCTTTGGCATCTGTCTTGTTTTTCTCTGAGTCACCACAGCAGATCCAAGGTGGGTCTGCATCTTGATTTGGCACAGGTTTTACACCGGATGCCGTTCCTGAAGCAACTCTGCATTACACTGAGAATGAGCTGGGGTGGCCTTGAACTGGAAACCTTTTGTACTGGAAACAAGCACACTTAACCACTATTCCCGAAAAAAATGGGGGTCATTCCTAAACCATTTATGCAACAGTTTTCTTAAACCCCTTGAATTAAAGCTGAAAGTCTACACTAGAAGACACATCTTGATTTCATACTTGTAAATCAACTGTGGTTGTATGCAGAGACAAAATTACAAAAATCATGCCACTTTCCAAATACTGTACTTGTGCACCCAAAGGTAAATACATGGCCTGAACAAATGGCCTGGCCAATTCAGTAGTTTCCTGACTATATGATGGATGATAAAGCACTAAACCAGTCCAACTTTGCATTTATCACAATCCCAAAATAAAACAGAGTTCAGGACAGGTAGGGCAGCTGGCTGGCAAACCATAAATGATGACATTAGTGTAGTTAGTTTGAAGGGGTAGCAAGAATCCAAAGTCATATGCAACCTCAGTACAACTTTGCAAAAAAAGAATGTTGTGAGCAATATGTTTTACCTGTATGGAGGTCAGTGAAGCTGTGGAGGGCCAAACACTGAGGATTGAGACACACTTTCAGCTGAAGAGATGCCGTCTGGATCAGTGATTCAGTAAGCAACCAGCAGTCCTCCTGTCCAGCAACAGTACTATAGATGGAAAATGCCATGCATTAGAATCCAGAGACTTCAATTATCAAACTGTGTGTAAGAACGTACATCAGTAAGCATCAGCTGCTGATAAATACAACATGTTCTAAAGTACATGCTCGTGCACATTCACGGTAATTTGCATTCAGAAGTGTCCTCAATAAACCACATACTAAGGTAGCAAACACCTGATTGTTGCTTGTATTTCTTACTGGAACAACACAACAAAAGAGCAAAGAAAATCAACTTTTGTGAAACAAAGTACAAAGTGCTTGTGTAAGGCCACAGCTGAGAGACAAAAAGCATGTAAAATAAATTAAACAAATGTGCCAGTAGACAGCAATAACCAGGCCACCAGTTTTGAAACCAACTGTTCAGGATGACCATTCACTCACTGTCACTTGAAGCTTTAACAGGCTCATCACAATAACTACCACAAAATGCTCCAATTAACAAGAATAAGCAGACAATTATTTAACATTACAGTTGTCTCAGAACCCTTTGTGCTCCTGTCAAATCACTGCGCTGCCATCTTTATTCAAATAAAATCTCTCCTAATGAAAACTGACCAGCAAAAATAACATGGGTGCAATTTTATTACAATATTGCAGGAGGGATACTATGCTCTTCATACCTTGTAGTAGCACACAGAGACCAATGTGTTTGTTAACAGTCAAAAGCTGTTGTTTAATTAACAAAGTTGTTTTTTATAGGTTTGACATGAATGAAGCTGAATGACTGTTTCTAAACCAACATAATCACTGTGTGCTTATTAATCAGAAGAAACAAAGAATGTATGCAGATGAGGTTTAAGACTTCTACAGGGCCACAATGTACTTGGTGCCAGCGTGCAAGAGCCCAGCAAGAAGAGCCAGGCCTTAGACACAAAATCCTCGCTTTAAGGTTATTATGGCCAGTAGTGACAGGACATAATAAGAGAAGAAGCTGGGCAGCAAGAAAAACTGTCACTATCAAGAAGAAAAAGGCTGGATGTTTACTAAAACTACCACCTCTTATCCAACAAAACATAATACCTTCAGTCTTGTAGTACTTAACATGATCTCACCTTTGATCTCCCTTAAATAGAGGATAACGACAGAGACCACAGTGAGTAGCTGTTGATTCATAGAATTGAGGCCAGCCAGACTCGACAGTGCCACCCTCTTGCTCCTGGTCATCTGGCTGAAGCAAGACAATCGGGAGGCTGTTGAGGTCCTTAATGAGGTTCAGGATGTCTTGGAGGTCAGCTTCATTTTCAGGAATTTGCAGACAATGGCGCAGGAGTTGCACGGTTGTTTGGCGCTGGAGGTCCCTCTGGGCAACACTGAGTGCCCGATATGGATCCAACAGAACCGTGGACTAAGAAAGAACACATGAAATAGAGAGCCATCTGCATGGCACTACTTTGTATGACTATACAGAGATGTTTGATGTATATATAAGAATTAGAATTGTTTCGTCATGTACGTAGTCAAACTTGCCAAATGAACCAAAACAGTATCTTCAACAAGATCAAAATAAAAACATTTTACCTTTGTTCCCTTGACGGTCTTTCGGGTCAGTTCACAGTCACATTTGGGACATACTGCAGGTTTGTGTCTGTTCTTGTACACATAGTCACATTTTGGAGTCTTGCACCGGCCTTTGCCTCGTGCTGTAGACAGACCCAAGTCCTACAGAAGGATCAAAGACAGCAGGAATGGCCAAAATATCAAAAAAAAAAAAAGAAGCCGCCCATAGACTTGAATTTATTTAAAATGAATGGTAAGCATAAATGATAACAGCAGAAAACTAACAAATTTGGAAATGGTGTTCTGTTTGAAAGGCTCGGCTGACAGGTTATTTCCTCTCTCATCAGTCCCTGAGGAAACAGGCTCAGTTCCACTGGCTGGAAGAATCGACTCCTATGAACAACACAGGAAAAAAATAAAAAATGAGGATGCCTGACCACATTAGTAATAGTAATCCTGCATGTGACTTTGCATTTGTATGAACCTGTTTATTTGTGGTTGATGGGTCAGTCTGGCTGAGCTGTTTCAAAGTGCTGGATTTGATACTCAACAGATTTCTAGCCACTGTGGTTAGGAAAAAAAAAAACACATCAGATGATAAGCAGAGCATAAATGAGCACTGAACAAACATGTAACTGAAAGAATCATTTTAAATCAAACAAATTCATTTATTAATTTAATGATGGACATTACCAGTGACTGATTTGTTGTTGCTGACACTGTGAAACTTCCTTTTATCAAGTGGGACAGTTAAGAACTGGAGCAAAGCCCGACCTAGGAAAACAATTACAAGCAAATACATAAAATATAGCATATATGATGCATTCCACTATAACTTTGGGGTCATATATATTACCCCATCCCCGTAGAGACGGTGCCTGCTCCCAGACTACCAATAACCAGCAAAAATCTATTTAAGCATAAAAATTCAAAAAGAAAAAATAATATAGCACCTTCAACTGCACCACAGACTAAAACAGTTAAATGTGGTCTATTAAACATTAGGTCTCTCTCTTCTAAGTCCCTGTTGGTAAATGATATAATAATTGATCAACATATTGATTTATTCTGCCTAACAGAAACCTGGTTACAGCAGGATGAATATGTTAGTTTAAATGAGTCAACACCCCCGAGTCACACTAACTGTCAGAATGCTCGTAGCACGGGCCGGGGTGGAGGATTAGCAGCAATCTTCCATTCCAGCTTATTAATTAATCCAAAACCCAGACAGAGCTTTAATTCATTTGAAAGCTTGTCTCTTAGTCTTGTCCATCCAAATTGGAAGTCCCAAAAACCAGTTTTATTTGTTATTATCTATTGTCCACCTGGTCGTTACTGTGAGTTTCTCTGTGAATTTTCAGACCTTTTGTCTGACTTAGTGCTTAGCTCAGATAAGATAATTATAGTGGGCGATTTTAACATCCACACAGATGCTGAGAATGACAGCCTCAACACTGCATTTAATCTATTATTAGACTCTATTGGCTTTGCTCAAAAAGTAAATGAGTCCACCCACCACTTTAATCATATCTTAGATCTTGTTCTGACTTATGGTATGGAAATAGAAGACTTAACAGTATTCCCTGAAAACTCCCTTCTGTCTGATCATTTCTTAATAACATTTACATTTACTCTGATGGACTACCCAGCAGTGGGGAATAAGTTTCATTACACTAGAAGTCTTTCAGAAAGCGCTGTAACTAGGTTTAAGGATATGATTCCTTCTTTATGTTCTCTAATGCCATATACCAACACAGTGCAGAGTAGCTACCTAAACTCTGTAAGGGAGATAGAGTATCTCGTCAATAGTTTTACATCCTCATTGAAGACAACTTTGGATGCTGTAGCTCCTCTGAAAAAGAGAGCTTTAAATCAGAAGTGTCTGACTCCGTGGTATAACTCACAAACTCGTAGCTTAAAGCAGATAACCCGTAAGTTGGAGAGGAAATGGCGTCTCACTAATTTAGAAGATCTTCACTTAGCCTGGAAAAAGAGTCTGTTGCTCTATAAAAAAAGCCCTCCGTAAAGCTAGGACATCTTTCTACTCATCACTAATTGAAGAAAATAAGAACAACCCCAGGTTTCTTTTCAGCACTGTAGCCAGGCTGACAAAGAGTCAGAGCTCTATTGAGCTGAGTATTCCATTAACTTTAACTAGTAATGACTTCATGACTTTCTTTGCTAACAAAATTTTAACTATTAGAGATAAAATTACTCATAACCATCCCAAAGACGTATCGTTATCTTTGGCTGCTTTCAGTGATGCCGGTATTTGGTTAGACTCTTTCTCTCCGATTGTTCTGAGTTATTCTCATTAGTTACTTCATCCAAACCATCAACATGTTTATTAGACCCCATTCCTACCAGGCTGCTCAAGGAAGCCCTACCATTATTTAATGCTTCGATCTTAAATATGATCAATCTATCTTTGTTAGTTGTCTATGTACCACAGGCTTTTAAGGTGGCAGTAATTAAACCATTACTTAAAAAGCCATCACTTGACCCAGCTATCTTAGCTAATTATAGGCCAATCTCCAACCTTCCTTTTCTCTCAAAAATTCTTGAAAGGGTAGTTGTAAAACAGCTAACTGATCATCTGCAGAGGAATGGTCTATTTGAAGAGTTTCAGTCAGGTTTTAGAATTCATCATAGTACAGAAACAGCATTAGTGAAGGTTACAAATGATCTTCTTATGGCCTCGGACAGTGGACTCATCTCTGTGCTTGTTCTGTTAGACCTCAGTGCTGCTTTTGATACTGTTGACCATAACATTTTATTACAGAGATTAGAGCATGCCATAGGTATTAAAGGCACTGCGCTGCGGTGGTTTGAATCATATTTGTCTAATAGATTACAATTTGTTCATGTAAATGGGGAATCTTCTTCACAGACTAAAGTTAATTATGGAGTTCCACAAGGTTCTGTGCTAGGACCAATTTTATTCACTTTATACATGCTTCCCTTAGGCAGTATTATTAGACGGTATTGCTTAAATTTTCATTGTTACGCAGATGATACCCAGCTTTATCTATCCATGAAGCCAGAGGACACACACCAATTAGCTAAACTGCAGGATTGTCTTACAGACAAAGACATGGATGACCTCTAATTTCCTGCTTTTAAACTCAGATAAAACTGAAGTTATTGTACTTGGCCCCACAAATCTTAGAAACATGGTGTCTAACCAGATCCTTACTCTGGATGGCATTACCCTGACCTCTAGTAATACTGTGAGAAATCTTGGAGTCATTTTTGATCAGGATATGTCATTCAAAGCGCATATTAAACAAATATGTAGGACTGCCTTTTTGCATTTACGCAATATCTCTAAAATCAGAAAGGTCTTGTCTCAGAGTGATGCTGAAAAACTAATTCATGCATTTATTTCCTCTAGGCTGGACTATTGTAATTCATTATTATCAGGTTGTCCTAAAAGTTCCCTAAAAAGCCTTCAGTTAATTCAAAATGCTGCAGCTAGAGTACTGACGGGGACTAGAAGGAGAGAGCATATCTCACCCATATTGGCCTCTCTTCATTGGCTTCCTGTTAATTCTAGAATAGAATTTAAAATTCTTCTTCTTACTTATAAGGTTTTGAATAATCAGGTCCCATCTTATCTTAGGGACCTCGTAGTACCATATCACCCCAATAGAGCGCTTCGCTCTCAGACTGCAGGCTTACTTGTAGTTCCTAGGGTTTGTAAGAGTAGAATGGGAGGCAGAGCCTTCAGCTTTCAGGCTCCTCTCCTGTGGAACCAGCTCCCAATTCAGATCAGGGAGACAGACACCCTCTCTACTTTTAAGATTAGGCTTAAAACTTTCCTTTTTGCTAAAGCTTATAGTTAGGGCTGGATCAGGTGACCCTGAACCATCCCTTAGTTATGCTGCTATAGACGTAGACTGCTGGGGGGTTCCCATGATGCACTGTTTCTTTCTCTTTTTGCTCTGTATGCACCACTCTGCATTTAATCATTAGTGATCGATCTCTGCTCCCCTCCACAGCATGTCTTTTTCCTGGTTCTCTCCCTCAGCCCCAACCAGTCCCAGCAGAAGACTGCCCCTCCCTGAGCCTGGTTCTGCTGGAGGTTTCTTCCTGTTAAAAGGGAGTTTTTCCTTCCCACTGTAGCCAAGTGCTTGCTCACAGGGGGTCGTTTTGACCGTTGGGGTTTTACATAATTATTGTATGGCCTTGCCTTACAATATAAAGCGCCTTGGGGCAACTGTTTGTTGTGATTTGGCGCTATATAAAAAAATTGATTGATTGATTGATATCTCCATGCATTGAGAGTAATAACGTCATGTTTGGGAAAGTTGTTTTGAGAATGTTTTAGAAAAATAATAGTTGAGTCAAATCACTGAAATCTTAATATTTCTATGACATTCACGCTATTGACAAATGTATGTAAATGTTTGATTACAACTGTACATGTCAAACAGATGCTAAGTAATTTAAAAGGTCCAAAGATTTCCCCCGACTCCCCCCCCCCCAAAAAAGAGCAGAAGGAATAGACTGAGGGGGAAAGAATATGACGTTCAAGCTTCTAGTCGGGAGTTACTGCCAACAGTGTGAAAAAATTCTGATATGAATAAAAATGTTAGAATCCTGTAATGTGTTGTTGTTTCTGGGGTAGAAAAAAAATGTTAGCTTAAGTGTCACGTCTATATGCTTGTGTTACACTGGTCAACACGATTCTTCTTGCATGGAGTGTTTCAAGAGATTTTGGATCATTTGGGGTACTGAATCTTCAGATTTAGAAAAAGTTCAAGACCAGAAAAATGGACCTCCTGACCTCTCAGACACTGATGATGATAAAGATAATGAGGAAAGGCAGTTCACACCAGGAGATGTTGTCTGGGCCAGACATGCTTGGACATGGTATCATGCCAAAGTAGTGTCATATGTAGATGTACCAGAAAAAACACCTCAAGTCACTGTTTAGGTACAAGGTAGATGAGCTAGTAGTTTGTGGTATGGGGAGCAGACATTTAGCAGAAAGAAGACATTACAATTAGATCATCGCTCTGAAAATTAGCTAGGCTCCTCCCATGCTGCAAGATCACACAGGATGTTATTGTTATACCAAAAGGCTCCATCAGACCTGAGAACATATTGGTGATTTTTTTGAAGCTCTGGTTGACTTGACAATCACCTCAATATTAGGTTTGAAGTCATGCATGTATGTCTTATTGTTATTTATATAATGGCTGAGTAGATCCATGTCATTTGATTGGTGTTTTGTATGTTACATGACATGGATTATTCATCCCATTTGTGTTGCATTGCATTTAGACAGAGGTGTCAAATCCAGCTTCAAAAAGTAAAAGTCCAGCCACATATTTATTCCATCTTCCCAATAAACCAGCCAATTGTAATTAGTTCAGCTCTTCAGGCAGGTGGATGAGCTAATTATTGAGATCACCTGTTTTAGGTGCACAGGTAGAAGCAACACATGGGAGGGTTTTTACACCTCGGATCAGCCAGATTTGACACCTCTGCATTTAGAGTGCAAATGGGGTTCCATACACATGTGCACGCACGCCCACACAAACACACACAAAACAAATCCACTGCACTGTCCGGAGGCTGTTGGCAGGAAGTTGGAATTAAAAGCTGGACTAATTTCTGATGTGATTTTTTTTTTCACTGCACTGAGGATGTACACAGTATTTTTTTTTTTTTCTGTAGTACACACGCGCCGACCCGGTTGCGTGTGTGCGCGCGACAACGACTCTACTGAGACGATCTGATTGAGCTAACTGCACTGAGACGATCTGATTGAGTTAACTGACGCTGCTAATTCTTGTAGCGCACACACACACACACACACACACACACACACACAAAAAAAAAATCCACTCCACTGTAAGCCGTCTGGATGCATGAAGAACTGTTCAGATGAAAAGCTGATGTGATTTTTGGCTGAACTAAGGAACTACACAAAGTCTTTTTTTTTTTTTCTTTTTTTATGGAAGTCCGAAGTCAGTGCACAGCATCACCAGACTACACGTTAAAATTTGGACTTCAGCAGCAGTGGAACACCAAAATTTAAGTCCCTTTTCTGTTGTTTATAAATTAACAAATATCAAATGTCAAGGAGTAGAGAAGCTTGAATCTTCGACTGGACTGGGTTGCTTGACGCGAGGACGTTTCACTTCAAATCGCAGAAGCTTCCTCAGCTAAAATTCTTGCTCTGGAAGTCTGACTTCTGTCTGACTCTTGTAGAGACGAATGAACAGAAGCCAACAAAAGCTGGAGTTTTAAACCTAATCAGACCCCTCCTACTGAGAGGCAGACTGCTATAGGCTAGTGACTAAACAATAGCTGTAATTAGCAACTATTGTGCTCTAGTTAGCACTCTCCTAACGACAGGGCAGCTGTCCCTCCTAATGATGGAATGATGCCTTTCTTGATGGCTCCCTTGATGACGTGAATGTTCATGGTTACAGAACGCATCAACTCGGTGGACGCCAACATCAAGTTCACATGTGAGGATGCCAGAAACAACCATTTAGCCTTCTTGGACTGTGATGTTACGATTGGAGAGAACAGGCAGCTCCAGACAGGGGTTTACAGAAAACCAACTCACACTGACCAATATCTGCTCTTTGGCTCAAACCACCCCCTTGAACACAAGCTCGGGGTGAACAGGATGCTTCAACACAGAGCCCTACAGGTGCCCACAACTGCAGGGGGAAGGGCTAAAGAACAACAACGTGTCCGGAAAGCCCTCACAGTATGTGGGTAACCACAATGGTCCCTGGACAAAGTGCAGAAGTCCCAGAGAACAAAGAGACCAGATAGACAGGAGACAAGAAGAAGAGGAGTGTCTCTCCCTTATTTAGCAGGAGTAGGGGAAAAACTACAGACGATCTTCAGACAGCACAAAATCCCAGTTTACTTTAAACCAATTAACACCTTGAGACAAAAATTAGTTCACCCTAAGGACATGATACCTAGTTACAAACAGAGCAATGTAGTGTATTCTATCAGATGTCAGGAAAATTGTAACGAACACTACATAGGTGAGACTAAGCAACCTTTACACAAAAGACTATACCAGCACCGCAGAGAGGGCGCCAGTGGACCTCAGTCTGCAGTTCATCTCCACCTTAAAGACACTAACCACACGTTTGAGGACAAGGAAGTTAAAATATTAGCCAGAGAGAAGAAATGGTTTGAGAGAGGGGTCAAGGAGGCATTCTTTGTGAAATGTTTGAAACCCAGCCTTAACCGGGGAGGGGGTCTGAGACACGCTTTATCCCCTGTTTACAATGGGGTACTCAGGTCAAAGGAGTTTCAATCCTTTGTTCATGGTAATGAGTCATTCACGTCATCGGGAGAGTCATCATGGGAGCCATCAAGAAAGGCATCCATCCCATCATTAGGAGGGACAGCTGTCCTGTCATTAGGTGTGCTAACTAGAGCACAATAGTTGCTAATTAGAGCTATTGTTTAGTCACTAGCCTATAGCAGTCTGCCTCTCAGTAGGAGGGGTCTGGTTAGGTTTAAAACTCCAGCTTTTGTTGGCTTCTGTTCATTCGTCTCTACAAGAATCAGACAGAAGTCAGACTTCCAGAGCAAGAATTTTAGCTGAGGAAGCTTCTGCGATTTGAAGTGAAACGTCCTCGCGCCAAGCAACCCAGTCCAGTCGAAGATTCAAGCTTCTCTACTATGGAAACCACCTGGACAACTGAGAGCCTACACAGAAATGACAAGGATCTATTTTAGCCGTTATATAAAACAAATAATGAATGTTTTTACATTCTTTCAAGGGAACGAATATTTACTTCAGCTTTGCCTTGTTGAATGTTATGTTCCAGCTTTCACCTCATGAAATATTCATACCATTAAACTCAAACATTCATTATTTGTATAATATTGTATGTATACTCGTTTAAAACTGAGAATAATTTTTTTTACCTACACTACTTTTGAAAAATGATTAATAACTTTTAAATGGAAAAGATTTTTCAATTATGCGTTCAGATTTGAATTTCTGAGAAAATTTTAATTTAGATTCACTTAGTTTTCCCTGTGAGGCTGGAAAAAAAAAAAAAAAAAAAAAGTGATTTTGGCAGTAATTTCTGACTAAGGGCCCTGTCCCACTGGCATTTAAGAGGATTTGCGTATGGATTGCGCACAAAATTGGCCCATATTCGCCAAACATCTGCAATACCCGTGTAACATGTCTGTATGAGTTGGCCGTCATCTGAACACGCCCATGATCATCTGCAGAGGCACGTATGTCTGCAGCCAGGATTTTTTGAGTAGCTCAAAAATCCGGATGCAGATGACATCTGCCTTACATACTCCATACATACTCAATTCATACTCACTCTATGCGCTGTATATCTGCCGTTAACCGCTGATATCCGCAACTGACGAGGATTTGCTGCTTGGCAGCGGACCGGGACAGTGTGTAAACATATATATCGTGCCCATCATGTCCACATCACAAACTAAAATAAGTTGTAGAGAATGCATACAAACTGGCCACGAATAAAGCATTTTTATTACATCTGTTTCGCGGACAATCTGTGAATGCATAACAAACACGTCACATAAACCCAAAGTACTACATGTGGCAGAAAGCGACATACCAGCCAGTCAGTGCCGGTCCAGCTGTGTAGATCCACAAAGACGTAATAGCTGCTGCAATCCAGGACTTTTATTTAACACCAACAAAAGGAAGAGTTGCTGTTTAGCCACAACTCGCGCTGAAGTCTGTTTTTTGTGACACTCAAAAAAAAAAAAAAAAACACACACCATCTCACACCTCGAGCAGCTTCCCCCTTCCCACTCCCCAAACTCATGAACAGTTAACCCTCACATGACAACACTCTGTGATCAACTTGTCAAAGTCCGGCAAATGCTCTAGAGGCTGTATTGTTGGTGTGAATAGTACGGTCCAAAAGGAGCAAGTGTGCTTCATTTATGACCGCAACGCAGATGCCATGCACGCACAACACGTGCGCGATGCATTCATAATACACCCATAATAATCTCAATGTGTCGGATCAGTTTCCTCACTACATGCGTTATATAACAGTGATTGTTCATCATATATTCGCTATATATTATTAATATATCCGTAATTCATACTGGGACATTTGTCATTTTTGGCCATTTTTGTTGCGGACGACAATGAATGCCCGCAATTTGGGTACTCAATTCATGCGAATTAATCCTCTCCCCAGTGGGACAGGGCCCTAAGCTCTTAAACGCTGTCATACAGATGCTGCATGATATAATTTTCCTTCATTAAATTGAGGAGTAAGACCACATCAGAACAGAATTGCTTGTCCATCATTCAAAAAGTTAAAGATCAGATTGCAAAAGCAAAATCCTGATTTTAAATAGACTTATCAAACACTGGCATTTTTCGAAAGGCTTTAAAAAGGCTTAAAACACAACATTCAATTATTTTTTCTGCTGAGCCAATGAACGGACAAGTAATTTCAGCTACAAGCAGGGAGCGGATTAATGCATCTGTTTAATGAATACGGTCTCACCTGTATTAAAATAGGCAGGGAGGACAGGTCTCACATGTCTCTTCTGTACAACACCATTATTTTTGCCTTGACTTTGTAATGTGGCACCTTTAACCATTTCATTCATGTGCCTATTCACAAAAGGAAAAGTAGAGGCAAGTTAGTACACAAATTATATCTAAAGACATTTCAAGTAGAAGCATACTCAGACAGTATTAAGTCCACAATGAAAACCGCCAATAAAAACCACACCTCTGTGTTCATAACAGGTTTAGCACATGCATTAATGCTCAACATTTGACGAGGTCCATTTAATGGACTGAACATCATCATTATCTGATAGAGCTTCAACACATAACAGATAGCAGGCATAAAAATTCCAGAGCCCGTATCCATGAAGCATCCTAAAGCTAAAAGTAGCTCTTAGTGACGTTATTCTAAGAAAACTCTTAGAATTCCTTGATTTCTTAGAATTTTCCCTTGGTAAGATAACTGTTGTTCACAAGAGAGCTCCTAAGGTGCCAAACTGTAAGAGTAGGGACTTTAAAGAAGCCTAAAAGTGTCTTAAGCAGAGAAGATGGTGGAAAAGACTTGATGGTGCAGGGATAATGTTTGTGGTTGACCTCATCATGAATGAACTTACTTTTCCCACTAAGTATAGTGACGTAGTAACACCAGAGATGAAGGTCATCACAACATTGCAATATCTGGCTACTGGAAAAATGTAAATTCCATGTAAATACATACATATATATATATATATATATATATATATATATATATATAAAAATAGAAGAAATATATTCTCATCTTATATTTGTACATAGAGATTTTCATTGCACTGTCCTGCAGGATTTCATACTTATAACTATTTATACCTTTTCTTTTTTTTAGCCCCAATGTCATTGTACATGTTGTATAATGACAATAATGGGCATTCTATTATATTCTAAACCAGGGGTGGGCAACGAGGGCCGAGGCACTGCAGGTTTTCCTTGCAACCAGTCACCTCAGCAGGTGGGTTGCCGATGAGCTTCTCCCCTGAACATAAACACCTGATAGTCAATGGAATCACCTGGTGAGGTGATTGGTAGAAAGGAAAACCTGCAGTGTTTCGGCCCTTCATGGCACATGATTGCCCACCCCTGTTCTAAACTCTATAAGATTCAAAGAATTATTAATATGAAAGTAAGCAATGTCAGGAACTAAAGCCTAAACCCACCTGTTTGAGACAAACTTTGCTTGTGTGCTGCAATCTCTGCTCTTGCTTTGGATTACAGTACAAAGCGCTTCTCACACTCGCCACTTGTGCGCAATTACCAGCATGGAGAGTTAACATAAATTATGAACATAACTGGTGTGTTGCCCGTGGGGATCCATGGGCTGTAGATTGAGTAGTGTTTATAAAATAGATACATAACATTGTTCTAGGGCGGTAATAAATTATGTAAAGTTTCTATAATGAGTCACAATGGTGTGTGACTCCAGAATGTTTTTAGAAGCTTCGATGTCAACAGTTTTTAGAAGAACTCAACCCTTTTTTTTCCTGGTAGTTATGTTTTTATGTTAACTGTTTTAATGTATTTATAAATTGTTTAGGTTCTTGTTATCATATACACTACTCAAAAAGAACATTATGTCTAAGTATCATAAAGAAGCAAATATAATTTGATTTATATGGAATGTTCAATTTATAAGTGGGACTTATTGTATATTTGAATGTGTGGGTATGTATATGCGTATGTAGATATATAGATATGGGTAGGTGTATATGTATATAAGTGACTGTGTATATGTATGTATATATTTATGTTTGTAAAGTATATACGTATGTATATAGGTATTTATGGCACAGCCCAAGCAGAGGGTCACCCCCAAGAGCCTGGTCTGCTTGAGGTTTCTTCCTTATAGGGAGTTTTTCCTCACCACAGTTGCCTAGTGCTTGCTCTGGGGGTTGGTAAGGTTAGTCCTTACTGGCGTAAAGTGCCTTGATTCGATTTTCTTGTGATCTGGTACTATATAAATATAATTATAAGTGAATAGTATATTGAAGTGTATGTCTGTGTGTCGACATGTAGTAGTGAATTTGTATTTATGTAAATATGACTGATTAGAATTGTTGGACTTGTACTAGCAGGGGTGGGCGCTAATAAGCTTTGCTTCAGCCCACACCCTTTCGGACTCACTAGTTTTGTCTGTGTTTGTTTGTGGAATTGTTCATTTTTTTCTATTTGAATATTTTGTGTGCCGAATAAAAAAACTTTGTCACTTGTCACACACTATTAATATTACCATTATTTCTATTATTGTCTGTATTATTAATACAGTTATTATTTATATTTTCTCATTTGATTTTTAAATGGACCACAATGAAAATAAGTCTTTTTACTTTCTTCTGTCATGCATGTATTAACCTATTTAGTTATATTATGTAATTACACTGAACTTACTAAATAAACCATGCATGCACATATGAAAGCACGCTTTTAATATATAGATAATCAGCATGTGAATGGAGGTACAATCAAACATTTCCAAGCTGTGTAACCATTCTTTAGTTTTGTTAAGTTTCAGCATCATGACAAATTCTTTTCACGATTACACGTCTTAATGCAGTTCAACTTATATGACTGGTTGATTTCAATGTCCATTCATAACTAGGAGTGCAGAGTGTATTTGTTTTGTTTTATTTCTCCTTTCCATTTTATGACAACCAATCACAGTTCTTAGAGGACTGCGTCACACCTAGCAACGGGGTCACCCCGCCTCCTCATAGATATAAACATTTCTGTCCCCACCTTGCTCAGAGTTGCTGTCAGACACCTCTTGGGTCTCTCTTAGGCTAGGATTCCTTGCCAGGAAATTTTAGGCTAACTTAAGAGCTCTTTGAAAGGGCCTTCAGTTATTTTGCAGATACGGGCCCAGAACACAGAGCAGTATATAAGTAATAGAGTCCGCAATCGGACTGAGAAGCGTCCCAGCAAGGAGGCGTGGTCGCCATTTTCACACCGGGCAACTCAGTCTCGTCAAGAAACAGCTGAAAAATGCCAGGAAGCTGCGCATGTTGGCAATGCCACAACTGGAGAAAGAAGGGAGACAACATTTCCTTCCATAAGTAAGTAGTTTTGGTTATTCTTGTTGCTGTTTTCTGTGACTTTTGCGTGATAAACTGGTGTATCTTGCAGAGCATCATGCCTGTGCAAAGACAGAGGCACAACTGACATAATGAGGCCTGTGTGCCCAGTCTGGATTGTTTGTATGTGTAAAGATTTGATTACTGGATTTTTAAACCACCTGGAATGGAATTTTACTCAAAGTGGAATTAATTCAGTATGATACAAAAATGGATTTACCAAGTGGAATTAATGAATGCAGCCTGTGTGCCCAGTCTGGATTGTGTGTATCGCGATATTGTGCCTTGTTATGTCTGCAGAATTTGGAAGCTGGAACATATTGTATCTGTGTAAACTTACAATGCTATAATTATGAAAATATACCTTTATTTCTGTTGTTTATCCTAAAACTCCTGCTAATTTTGTTACTGATAACTGGTTTGAATTATGACACGTTCAACTTCTGGACCTTGATATTGCCTGGCAGTGCCTGGAATTAAATGTGACTCATTAACAAACATCTGCAAAGGAACTGAGTGAAGCTGGAACAGATAAGATTTGTGTAAACTTTCAACACTAATATTTCGGAAAATGGGGTGTCAGGGTAAGTTTAATACTTTCCTTACATAACTGAATTTTACTGGCTCAATATCAAGGTAAGAAAGGTATTTTAACACATATTTTGCAAGCTGTTTTATGTGTGTTCACTGGCGTATTTACTTCCATATTGAAAATGCACACAAAAACATTTCACATCCATTTTTACCGGTTTGAAAATGCCAGCGTGCTCTCCATGATGGAACAATCATGTTAAGTGAGCAGCATTGCGACTGCAGTCTCTATAGTACAGCTGCTAAGCTGGAAAATCATGCACTTTGTGATACAAACATGCCCTTTGGCATGTTGATACATCTTGACCTACTTATTATTTTAGGACATAGTGATAGACTGAAAGTGCCCCCTGGTGGCAGGTGGCACCACCAGGGATTCCACCATTCCTCAGATCAGCTACAGACTGAGATGGTCACTTTCTCAGACTGGTGCAGGTGGAACTGCCTTGACCTGAATATCACCAAAACAAAAGAATAATAGACTTCTGTAAGGCCCCCTCCATCATTCCCACTCTGACTGCCGACTATCAGCAGATAGAGAGGCTTGAAACATACAGATACCTTGGGACAATAATTGATCATAAACTCAGCTTCAAGGTAAACGCTGATATCATCTATTCCAGGTGTCAGCAGCGTATCTTTTTCCTCTGTAAACTCTGCAGGCTCCAGGTTCACCAATCCATTCTTACAGCAGTCTACAGATGTTTCACTGAATCTATAATCACCTTCAACATCACTTCCTGCTTGGAGCACTGTGCAACATCCACAGGAACCCACGAAACAGAATCATGAAGTGGAGCAGCGAAATAATTGGACAAGAGCAGGAATCACTCATCGGCATATACAATAAATGGACTCAGCAAAAAGCTATACAAGTCACCCTGGATATCAAACACAGTACACAGTCAGTTCCGCCTCTTACCCTCAAGCCTCAGATACAGAGCCCCTATTTTCAGGACCAACAGAGCCCTGTCAAGATTTGTCCCTGCATCCATAAGACTTTTAAATGGCTGAACTATCTTGGACTAGTTTTAATTAATATGTATTATTCCTCCATTATGGATGTACTATTTATGTATTAGATGTATCTCATTTTTATTTATTCAGTTGTTTATTTAGGGGTTTATTTGTTTTTTTACTATCTGCTATGTGTCTAATGTGGGCAGGGTGTGGGTGTGTGATTGGTAGTTTGGTGTACTGCGTGGACATACGCTAAAGCTCTTCTACATGCAAAGTTCCTAACGGAAAAACAAAGTTATAAGAATTTGAATTTCAAATTAATTGAGCTCAGATATAAAGAGAAAATACAACCCCAATTCCAATGAAGTTGGGACGTTGTGTGAAATGTAAATAAAAACAGAATACGATTTGCAAATCCTCTTCAACCTATATTCAATTGAATACATTCACTTATTAGGTTTACATTTACGCTGCCACGTTTAGTGGAACAACAACCTTGTCTACAACTGCAGCGTCATATTAAACCCTCAACTATGACTGAACTTGAGGCCAGACTACCTGATATTTTAGCTTTGAATCTGGAGAATGCTAAATCAGTGGACAGCCTCGCGGATAGTCTAAATGTAACACTTAAAACTACACTTGATAAGATTGCGCCTCCTCTTTTAAGGTCACGTCCTCCTAAGGCACAGTCACCTTGGTTCAGTGATTATTTGCGTGACCTCAGGCAGAAGGCTAGAGGTTTGGAAAGGAAATGGCGTTATTCCAAATTAGGTGTTCCGCCTTGTGTGGCGGGATGCTATTTTAGATTATAAGCATGCACTACTGGCCACGAAGCAGACCCATTACTCTGATTTGATCAGTAAAAACAAACATAACTCAAAGTTTTGTTTGACACGGTCGCATTTCTTATTTATGGGCAGCCACCTGTTAGTCATTCTCCTTTTTCAGCACAGGATTTCTTGGATTATTTTGAGAAGAAAATAGAAGATATTAGGCTGAGCATATCTCAGCACGCCTCGGCCCAGCCATTAAAACCTGCTATGGAGGTGGGCGCTACCATTGAGGTGTTACATAGATTGACAGAATTTAATAGTATTTCATTGGACGTGCTGACAAAACTTGTGGCGTCTACAAAAAGCACAACCTGTTTATTTGATTCCATACCAACAAAATTGTTTAAGGACCTGTGGCCCACTCTTGGGCCGACTGTGCTGGAAATGATTAATCTGTCATTAACCTCTGGATTTGTTCCGAAATGTTTTAAATCAGCAGTGATTAAACCATTACTTAAGAAATCTAATCTTGACCCTAGTGTATTGAAAAAATTATAGGCCGATATCAAATCTATCATTCTGTTCCAAAATTTTAGAAAAGGTGGTTTCACGGCAGCTCGTAGACCACCTTACTGAGAATGATCTTTTTGAGCCGCTGCAGTCTGCTTTTAGGAAATATCACTCCACAGAGACAGCGCTCACTAAAGTTGTGAATGATCTTCTGCGAGCAATGGACTCAGACACCACTACGGTTTTGGTGTTAGATCTCAGTGCTGCGTCTGATACCGTGGATCATCATATTTTGCTCAATAGGTTGGAGAATTTTTTGGGGGATTACTGGAAGTGCCCTTGCCTGGTTGACGTCATATCTGTCCAGTCGTTCTCAATGTGTCGTGTATAATGGCACTACCTCTGACCTTGCTGACATGAGATTTGGGGTTCCACAGGGATCTGTTTTAGGCCCCTTGCTTTTCTCCCTGTATGTGGCACCCCTTGGGCGTATACTGCCGAGTTTTGGGATTGCCTTTCATTGTTATGCTGATGATACTCAGTTGTATATGCCGATAACTGCCGGAAATCTCACTCCCATAAAATCCCTGGAGGACTGTCTTCTATCAGTGAGAAGTTGGATGTCTAGTAACTTCCTACTTTTAAACTTTGATAAGACTGAAATGATGGTTCTTGGTCCAGCGAGACGTCGGCATCAGTTTGACCAGCTGGCGCTCAGCCTGGGTTCCTGTGTCATACATCATAAAGACAAAATGAGGAACCCTGGGGTAATTTTTGATCCCACGTTGTCTTTTGACCTCCACATCAGGGATGTTACTAGGACTGCTTTTTTCCATCTGAGAAATATAATGAGGATCCGCCCCATCCTGTCCATGGCTGATGCTGAGACCCTGATTCATGCTTTTGTTTCTTCTAGACTAGATTATTGTAATGTTCTATTTCAGGGTTACCACAGTCCAGCATTAGGGGTCTTCAGCTGGTTCAGAACACTGCCGCCAGACTTCTGACACGTAGCAGAAGGTCTGAACATATCACACCCATTTTGGCATCTTTGCACTGGCTCCCTGTCTCAGAGCAGATTTTAAGGTTTTGTTATTGACTTATAAGGTTGTTCATGGCCTGGCGTCATCTTATCTGGCTGATCTGGTGGAACTCTATGTGCCGGCCCGGGCTTTGCGGTCGCAGGATGCGGGACTTCTCTGTGTTCCCAGGGTGAACGAGAAGTCAGCAGGTCAAAGAGCCTTTTCGTATCGTGCACCCACCCTGTGGAACAGTCTTCCTGCAACCGTGAGGCAGTCTGAGTCTGTGGACATTGTTAAGTCAAGACTCAAATCCTATTTTTATTCTCTTTCTTATGGATAGTTTTTTTAAAATATATATTTGTTTTATTCTTTTACTTCTGTTTTTATTTATGTATTTGAAATTTTTATTCATTTTTAATTATTTATTCAATTTTATGTTGACTTGTTTTATGTAAGGCGCCTTGAGATGGCTTTTGCTGTGATTTGGCACATTATAAGCTAATTAAATTAAATACACCACAAAGACAAAATATTTAATGTTCCAACTGATTTTTGTGCAAATATCTGCTCATTTTGAAATGGATGCCTGCAACACATTTAAAAAAAGCTGGGACAGGAGCAACAATGCTCAAAGAACACCTGTTTGGAACATTCCACAGGTGAACAGGTTAATTGGAAACAGGTGATGACTGGGTATAAAAGGAGAATCCCCAAAAGGCTCAGCCGCTGACAAGCAAAGATGAGGTGAGGATCACCACTTTGTGAACAACAGCGTGGGGGGGAAAAAAAAAAAAAAAAATAGTCCAACAGTTTAAGAACAATGTTTCTCAACGTTCAATTGCAAGGAATTTAGGGATTCCATGATCTTCCATCCATAATATGATCAGAAGATTCAGAGAATCTGGAGAACTTTCTACACATAAGCGACAAGGCTGAAAACCAACACTGAATGCCCGTGACCTTCGATCCTCAGGCAGCACTACATTAAAAACCGATATCACTGTGTAAAGGATCTTACCACGTGGGCTCAGGAACACTTCAGAAAATCAAAGTCAGTTAACACAGTTCGTCGCTACATCTACAAGTGCAAGTTAAAAAACTCTACCATGCAAAGCGAAAGCCATACATCAACATCCAGAAACGCTGCCACCTTCACTGGGCCTGAGCTCATTTGAAATGGACAGATGCAAAGTGGAAAAGTGTTCTGTAGTCTATGAGTCCACATTTGAAATTGTTTTTGGAAATCATGGACGTTGTGTCCTCTGGACAAAAGAGGAAAACGACCATCCAGACTGTAACCTGCGCAAAGTTCAAAAGCCAGCATCTGTGATGGTATGGGGGTGTGTTAGTGCCCATGGCATGGGTAACTTACACATCTGTGATGGCACCATCAATGCTGAAAGGTACATCCAAGTTTTGGAGCAACACATGCTGTCATACAAGGAATGTCTTTTTTAGGGACGTCCCTGCTTATGTCAGCAAGACAATGCCAAGCCACATTCTGCACGTTACAACAGTGTGGCTTCTTCTTAGTAAAAGAGTGCAGGTACAAGACTGCCCTGTCTGCAGTCCAGACCTGTACCCCACTGAAAATGTGTGGCGCATTATGAAGCACAAAATACGACAACGGAGACCCAGGACTGTTGAACAACTGAAGTCGCACATCAAGCAAGAATGGGAAAGAATTCCACCTACAAAACTTCAACAATTAGTGTCCTCAGTTCCCAAATGCTTATTGAGTGTTGTTAGAAGGAAAGGTGATGTAACACAGTGGTAAACATACCACTTTTTTGAAACGTGTTGCAGGCATCCATTTCAGAATGAGCAAATATTTGCACAAAAACAATAAAGTTTATCAGTTTCAACATTAAATATCTTGTCTTTGTGGTGTATTCAATTGAATATAGGTTGAAGAGGATTTGCAAATCATTGTATTCTGTTTTTATTTACATTTTACACAACATCCCAACTTCATTGGAATTGGGGTTGTACTAATTTCTTCTCACTGAAATTGATACATCTCTTGTATCCTATTGGTTTTTTTTTTTGGTTTTTTTTTAAATGAGATTTATGTTAGCACCAAGTACCGCAGCAATTTCCTAATGTTGTGAACTTTTTCACTCATATGGCAATAAAACTTTTCTGATTCTGATTTAAGGTCACACTCAACACTAATATTTAAAAGATAAACATTAAAACAATGGGCCTCCATTTGACGATCCAAAGTTTCATCAAATCAAATAGAGTATTTCATTAATCAAATATTTAAATGTCAGTTTGGACACAGGTCACCACAGTAACAGACTTCAGTGCACTTGAGGAATTTCTTTTTACACCCACAATAGGACTTTCTACACCCTTTCTTGCGCCCACAGCCCAGGAGTTCCAGGCAGGCTTTTGATGTCTCTGGCAGTGTTGTCCACACCGGCATCCACATATTGCCTGTTTCCAACCCCAGTCCTTTGGTGATGACAAGACAAGGGAAGGTTGGAAAGTTTGGCTCCATATGTAGTCAGCCTGATACACTGCTGTCTTGAGGTGCTCATCAAGGGAAGCTTCTGTTGGGGGAACGGTTTCAAGGCTGTGATGCTTCCTGGTGAACAGTTCTCGCCTGGCTTTATTGACTTCCAGAGAAGCACAACAAATCTTTCTATGAACACTTTGCTTTAAACTGGAATGCTCTCTGGCCAATCTGACATTTCCATGAGAGACAACTTATGCTGAAATCTGCAGGCTTTATATCATGAAAGGATACTATTAAAATGGGTTCATACAACTAAATGTATTAATTCTAGGAGAAAATAACCCTGAAAAAGTCGAATCATATTACTTTACATATTTTACAATATTTTCTAAAATAGATTCAGCAATTTGGTCTGCTGTATGTAATGCACCATGTGCTGCCATTTGCAGTTCAACAGAAATTTATCACTTGAGTTACTCTGTATTTTAGAAATAGAATATAGCATGCACTGCTTTAGTTTGCACTAACACATGGTCCACAGTTGACCATGACATTTTTTCATACAGGTCACATGTCAAAGGTCAAATAAAAAAAAATGGATATCCAGAGGGAGATGAATGTAGATTACAAGTATATTATGCACCTACAATCAGAAAAGCTTCTGAGAAATTATCCTTCTTAACAACTGGCTATTAACAGATGAGCAGATAGATGGATGGGTGGATGGATGGATGGACAGAGACAGAAAAAGAGAAAAACATATAGAAATAGCAAAATAATATTCACAGCACATAATATACAGTCAGAGCAAAATGTGCACCTTTAAAATGAACTATAGACATTATTTTGTAACAATACAGCATATACCGGGGAATCTAAATGTAGGTGGCACCACCTGCCACCAGGGAGCACTTTCAGCCTGTCACTATGTCTAAAAATATTCAGTAGGTCATGCTCTATTACCATGCTAAAGGGCATGTTTGTATCACAAAATGCATTATTCACCTGATGTTGCCAGTTTATCATCTAGACTACTAGTACTCATATACGGCTCTGCGGCCCAGACACTCACTTTGTTTGTTCCTGTGGCTTGTTGATGCTGCCCTCTGGTGGTCTAACAATTGAAGATGCAAGGTGCTTTCTGAAGGGCTGTTGAGCTTGATGGTCTTTTTTGCTCTTCATCGTATTTGTTGTGCAGTCTGCAGACTTCCCATCCTTAGCAGGAGACGACATGAGCTGGCATCTTTTATTACTGTCAATTTCAACTTCCTGTGACAACTGCTTGGTCACATCTTTGGATTTCTT
The DNA here is from genome assembly GCF_902500255.1 of Thalassophryne amazonica. Taxonomy (NCBI): domain Eukaryota; kingdom Metazoa; phylum Chordata; class Actinopteri; order Batrachoidiformes; family Batrachoididae; genus Thalassophryne; species Thalassophryne amazonica. Next base: position 34,370,155 of record NC_047113.1, read on the forward strand.
TTTTGCCTAAAATATAAACATAGCTGCTACCTGAGATGAACTGAATTACAAATACAAATGAAGCCGAGACTTCGTCATCACAAATGTTGAAGACAGAATTTGACACTTACAACAGGTATCCATTTGCCCCCCAGGTGGTTCCCACACTCCGGGCATATTGGTGGCTTGTGACGTGTGACATACACAAATGAACAACCAAGAGTCTGACACCTTCCTCGACCTCTCCTGGTGTAAGTCTTCCCAGACTGCACAAAGATTAACATATTTAAGTTCATTCATTCATTTTCAGACCATGTATATTCCAGTTAAGGACCATGGGGCTGCTGGAGCCTATCCCAGCAGTTACGGAGAAGAAGATCGGACACCCTTGACAGGCCGCCAGTCTATCGCTAGGCACATCAGGTTCAGGTCTTGGGTAATTCTACCATCCTCAACTGAAACAGCATTGATAAAAAAAAAATTAAAAAATAAAACCGAGTACCTACCATTTTGTAGGATGGTTTGACATTCTGTTGTGCACTTGCTCCAACTGACACCATTACCACTGGACCAACACAGCTGACACCTGCGAAAGACTTTGACTCCAAAAGAGAGATGGAACACCGAGTTCAATGCATATATCCTCTGCTTTTAGAGAAAAATTAATAAGCCTGACAGGCTGTGATCAGGCTCATTTTGCTTTTTGGCACACAAGACGGTCCTCACCTGGGACGGGATAATGGCAACCACTTTTGTATCCTCCTGTATCTGTGATACAATCACCTCATCTACACCAAAACCACAGTCAGCAGATCTTCTCAGTGAGGCCTCATCAACTCCAAGGTCAGTGGAGCACTGTGAGGAATAGCCGTCTGTGAGGGCCACTGTGGAGGTTGAAGCTTTTGCTAAGTGGGAGGAGCGTAGAATCCTTTGGAGGGTTGCAGGATGCGATACAATGCCACTGTTCTCTCCTACATCATCATCTGCAATGGACTGCTCAGCAAGCTCCACCTCAGTGGCATAAACTAAAGGTGAGGACTGGGTTTGCTGCTGAAGGGAGATGAAGGGAAGGCCTCCTTCTCCTGCATGCTCAACACAGTTCATGCTCACCTCTTGTTGTGGGGCTTCTGGATGGTTATTTGAGGAGCACTCTTTTGACAAAAGAACATAACTACCCCTGGGGAGGATCTTGCGGAAGCCTGGCAGGTTCTGGGAGGGACTGAGTGAGAACTGAAGAACACATAGAAACAGACTGCTCAGATTTTAATCATAATAACATTTTGAAGCAGAGACAAATTCTGAAAACACACAAACTGTGATAGTAAGAACTTCTGTCGTCATTTTACCCGACATAATCTGCAGCAAAATAAGACAGATTTAATCAACAGAAGTCAAACCCAAATCCCGTGTGTACAATTAAACAATTTTGTCAGAATGTACAGACTGTACCAGATTTAAATTTTGGCTATGATCAGATTTTCAAAAACCCGTTTTTGCAAGTCTTTATTTTGGACTATGATCATCCAGGTGATCAATGATCCCCAATGTTACTGCCACCATCTGCAGGTTTTTGTTCCAAAAGATGATCTCAGCAAGTGTTTACAATGAGGAGCTCCTCCCCTCATTTGCTGTGGATCTGGAAAGTATTCACAGTGCTTCCCTTTTTCAACATTTTGTTATGTTACAGCCTTATTTCAAAATGGAGAAAATTCTTGCCCCCCCCCCCCCCAAATTTTGCTCAAAACATCCCACAAAATGAAAAGAGGTGTATTTATTTTATTTTTTTTGCAAATGTATTCAAAAATAAAAAACTAAGAAATCATATTTACATAAGTACAGTAAAACTCGCAGGTGGACCAGCGAATTTTGTCTGTTATAATCAAAATCTGATATACGAGGTCTATTAGAAAAGAAACCGACCTTTTTATTTTTTTCATAAACTATATGGATTTGAATCACGTGTGATTGCGTCAGACAAGCTTGAACCCTCGTGCGCATGCGTGAGTTTTTTTACACCTGTCGGTTGCGTCATTCACCTATGGGCAGGCTTTGAGTGAGCACTGGTCTACCCCCCTCATCGGAATTCCTTTGTCTGACTTCTTCCTGAGAGACTGGCGCTTTGCTTGATCAAAATTTTTTCAGAAACTGTAAGGCACATCCAAGTGGACACCATTCGAGAAATTCATACGGTTTTCGGTGAAAATTTTAAGGGCTGATGAGAGATTAAGGATTGTTACTATCGCTTTAAGGACAGCACACGGTGCCGGATGGCGCGCCGCGCCCCGAGCCGCCGTCGTCAGCCTGTTTCGAGCTGAAAACTTCCAAATTTAAGCCTCTGTTGACCCAGGATGTCGTGAGAGAGCAGAGAAGTTCAGAAGAGGTCGGGATCAGCAGTTTATCCGGACATTCCACTGTTAAAGGAGATTTTGTAATGAAAGACGTGCGGACGGATTCGTGCGTCGCCACCCAGCCGCTCATCGCACGGCGCCACAGCAAAACACCTCTGTTGGAAGCATTACAGGACAAGTTTGAACATGCCCAGCTGTTAAACAATTTCTCAGATACTCACTCGACTGAAAGCCATCGAAAACCGCCTGAATCTTACGAATGGTTATCAACACGGAGGTATTTTGCTGTGGCGCCGCGCCATGAGCGGCTGGGTGCCGACGCGCGAATCCGTCCACACGTCTTTCATTACAAAATCTCCTTTAACAGTGGAATGTCCAGATAAACTGCTGATCCCGACCTCTTCTGAAACTTCTCTGTTCTGTCACGACATCCTGGGTCAACGGAGGCTTAAATCTGGAAGTTTTCAGCTCGAAACAGGCTGACGACAGCGGCTCGGGGCGCGGCACGCCGTTCGTCGCCGTGGGCTGTCCTTAAAGCGATAGTAACACTTCTTAATCTCTCATCAGCCGTTAAAATTTTCACCGAAAACCGTCTGAATTTCACGAATGGTGTCCACTTGGATGTGCCTTACAGTTTCTGAAAAAATTTTGATCAAGCAAAGCGCCAGTCTCTAGTGAAGAAGTCAGACAAAGGAATTCCGATGAGGGGGGTGGACCAGTGCTCACTCAAAGCCTGCCCACAGGCGAATGACGCAACCGACAGGCGTGAAAAAACTCACGCATGCGCACGAGGGTTGAAGCTTGTCTGACGCAATCACACGATTCAAATCCATGTAGTTTTGAAAAAAATAAAAGGTTGGTTTCTTTTCTAATAGACCTCGTATATCACGGTCAAAATCTGTGATATGTATAAAATGGACAAAATCCGTTATTGGTATAAAATGGACATAATCCATTCTATGTATGTAACAGATTAGTTACAGTAAGGAGGCAGTGAACGATCTACAGTGAATCCCCAGCGCCAATTAAGGGCTTATGTATTTCCTTGATTAAATGCCTGACCTTGAATAGAATAGAATAGAATAGAATAGAATAATTCTTTATTGTCCACCGATGTGGAAAATTGTCTTCGGCTCACCAGCACAAAAAAGACAAAAAAAAAAAAAAAAAAAGAAACAGTCATAAAACAGTCATACAAACACACGAATAAAACAAAAATAAGATACATAAAATAGGGACCTACCTCATTTAATGGCCAGGTCAAAACTTTGTAAAAAAATAAATGCCTGCCTTAAATAAATGCTGGGCAAGATTACATTTGGTCGAGTCACTGGTTTTGCAAGTCCGCTGTGGAGTGGTATTCTTCTACAACTCTGTAGCCATGCAATGACGTCGATGTGCGCATAACCCTTTTAAAGTTCTCCTTCACGTTGATGGGTGTCTAATGCAATTTGCCAGTGGCACAGTGGCTTTTCCTGGATCAATTTGTCCCTCAATGAGCTCCAATTCTTTATACAATCATAAACTTCCAAACCAATGGTATGGTACATGCAATACCCTTCCATAAATTGCAGGTCATTTGGGAGTCTTTTTCTGACTCCGTGTTGATTTGCGGACTTTTCTGCCAAACATATTTGATCCATGACTGAAATGTAATCGCGGGCGCACTGCAAAAACTTTTAAAATATAATGGAAGAGGAAGGAGTGAAAATGTAAAAGTGACAAATCATAACCCTTGCAGTCTCTGTCGTTTAGCAGGTATGCGTCAGGCTACAGGGAGGGTTCGTAGCTACGCAGAGAGCTTTGATCTAAAGCAGTTGTCTTTGGTTTGCCACACTCAGGGATGTGTGTGAAACTTACACCATATTACACTGCAGGCAACAAGCAGAATTTTGTTAATAATCACCGGCCATGAATTATGTCCTGCCTCATTCAGGTGATGTTGGCAGTGACGTTGCCACCGCCATGCTTCAACGTAGGAATGGTGCCTGGTTTCCTCCAAACATGAAGCCTGGCATTCACACAAAAGAATTCAGTCTTTGTCTCATCAGACCACATAATTTTGTTTCTCATGGTCTGAGAGTCCAGGTGCCTTTTGGCAAACTCCAGGGTGGCTGTCATGTGCCTTTTATTAAGGAGTAGCTTCTGTCTGGCCACTCTACCATACAGGCCTGATTGGTGGATTGCTGCAGAGATGGCTGTCCTTCTGGAAGGTTCTCCTCTCTCCACAGATAAATGTTGCAGCTCTGGCTGAGTGACCATTGGGTTCTTGGTCACCTACCTGACTACTGCCCTTCTCTCCTGATCGCTCAGCTTAGACAGTTGGCCAGCTCTAGGCACAGTCCTGGTGGATCCAAACTTCTTCCATTTATGGATGATGGTGTCCACTGTGCTCATTGGGACTTTCAAAGCAGCAGAAATGTTTCTGTACCCTTCCCCAGATTTGTGCCTCAAGACAATCCTGTCTTGGAAGTCTACAGACAATTCCATTGACTTCATACTTGGTTTGTGCTCTGACATGCACTGTCAACTGTGGGACCTTATATGCAGACAGGTGTGTGTCTTTCCAAATCATGTCCAATCAACTGAATTTATCCCAGGTGGACTCCAACTAAGCTGTAGAAACAGCTGAAGGATGATCAGTGGAAACAGGATGCATCTGAGCTCAATTTTGAGCTTTATGGCAAAGGCTGTGAATACTTATGTGCATGTGATTTCTTAGTTTTTTTAATCTACATATTAAAAGCCAAGTGTCCTCTGTGTATGTGTGCAACTTCAATCACAGAGAAACTGGAGAGAGCTGGCATTTGCCGTTTGGTATGCTTATGTATTTTGGATGAATTGCACAAAAACGGAAAGTTGATAGGACTAATATTTTTGGAAAAATGAGGTATATTAGGTAACAACAGCGAACAATGGATGTTGATAGTAAATGGTAAATGGACTGCATTTATATAGCACTTTTCCATCTGCATCAGATGCTCAAAGAACTTTACAGATAATGGCTCACATTCACTCCGATTTGAGTGTGCTGCCATACAAGGTACTCACGACGCACCGGGAGCAACTAGGGGGTTAAGGACCTTGCCCAAGGGCCCTCAGTGATTTTCCAGTCAGGCTGGGACTTGAAGCGAGGATCCTCTGGTCTCAAGCACAACGCTTTAACCAGACTATCACCTCTCACTTGGGAACTATCTCAAGCTTGCCAGCAGTAAAACATGACATCAAAAAATGTGCCAAATAATAAATACAATTATTCACAAAACGTTCTCATTTTAATTTCCTGCACTTTCAGTTAAAAATCATTATAGAAACTTTGCATTATTTATTACCACCCTTGAAAAACGTCAGCTACCTATAAACACTACCCAATCTAGAACCTGTGGATCCCCACGGGCAACACGCCAGTTCTTAAAAAATTTGCAAAAAAAAAAACAAAAAACTTTTTTCCACATTGTCATTATGGGGTATTGAGTGTAGAATTTTGAGGGAAAAAAATTACTTTCACCCATTTTGGAATAAGGCTCTAACATAACAAAAACGTGGAAAAATTGAAGCGCTGTGAACACATTCCGGATGCACCTTAGTATTGCCAAAAAAAAAAATGCTGTTGTGATCTATTGTAATAACAACCAACAGGCTGCTTGCACATGGCTGCCCATCAATGATATACAGAACTCCGAGGATGCACGTTCATATATACCAACATCAAAAATCCCATAGTGTGTCTTACTGTTTCTATGCCCTCCTTCTCCAATTTGGCCTTCTCCAGATAGTAGCCTTTCTCTGCGACACTGAGCCTTTTCCAGCTCTCACTGATACGCTTGTTGATCTCGGACTGCGGCAGATTATGTATCTGTGGTTGCATCCTCTGATGAACATCAAAATAATACAGCAGATAGGCGGACCTAAAGATTGATTACAAACCAACCATCAGTATAGCAGGAGGCAACGCAGCAAAGTTTTCATCACTATTTCAGGAGGACATTACCTGGGTTTTTTCGGCTTCGCCACACTATCTTCCTTGCTTTTCCTCTTTTTGAGGGGAGTTACTTCATTGGATGTGTAGCAGCTCACTACCTCCTCTTTCGCATTCTCATATAAAATCACTTCCTCCATCATTTCTACAGATTAATACAGCCACCTTAAACATGTTTAAATTTTAAAGACATTTCAGAATTTACCAGGTGTATATCCACACACATTTTTAAATACTGCTTTTCAAACTTAAAGGGGAACAGAAACACCCACGAATTATTTATAGCATGAATAAACACAAAAAAATGTGTTCTGTTGATAGTTCAAGAAACACTAAAGACCATTAAACATCTACAGAAAACCTTGTTTTAGTTGTGGTCTGAGAGGCTTTGACATTGAACAGCTGCCACCATTTATGCAGGTCAGGCGGGTGACGTCACTGGTTTGGGGGAAGATGAGCCTCGTTCTGAGATTCCCTGCCACAGGCACCAACAAAGAGGTTATATATGACTACCAGTGGTAGGCACAGCTAACCAAAAAGTTAGCTTCGATAACTGGTAATCAGCTAACTGAAAAGTTATCTTTTTTAACGCGAAACCAATAAACTGCCTAACAAATTATCAGAAGCAACAGATAACCGATAACTTAATTTTGCCTCCCATACACTCTCAGCTACTACAGTAAGAAGCTGATTTTGATTTTAAACATCGGAAAAGCTTCTAATAGAATCAAAGACAATCACAAACCCAAACAGCAAATGAGCCAGCACTCATCTTTGTGCGCTCTGCCCCCTGCTATAGGAAAGCGTCATTTACCCTGACAGGATACAGCGGTCCAGCGATGATACAGAGGTCTTGAAAAGAAAAGCAGGTTTGAATTATGGTTTTGCTTTAAAAATAAAATTATTCCAGATAGAATAACTACATTAATGTAAACTCTTAAAATGTACAAAGTGATATATAACACATCTGTTAATTTGAACACACACAGATGCCCAAAGGGATTATGGGTAACTAAACCTCCGCTCATACTGATTGGGTGATTCATTCATTGTATGTAAAAACCAACACAAGTGAATCAATGTAACATGTGTTGGTGTTTACAAATGAATGTGCTTTTGTAAAATGTCTTTTTTTTTCATTTGTATAAAAAAAGAAAGAAATTTTCAAGATCCCGCTAGACAGCACCTAAGCGCACTCGTGATGACATCACAACTCTATGCGGTTCGGGAGACAAGGTTTCTTTCAATAACAAGAACTGTCAAAAAAATACTTTCTGGTGTGTGGTTGGAATTGTCTGGTGATAGGAATCGCCTTTTGAATGCTTGAATAACGATGCCAGTCACACAAAGAAATCAAATAATAGTGAAAACATGTTCATTGCGCCCAGAATGTTGGTATTTTGGTCACTGAACTTTGCGGTGCAGTGTCAATAACACGTTGATCAGTCGCTCCGTGTTGTGTCGTAACATCTGATCGGTTAGCGATTCCGTGCAGTGTTATAAGAACGAATCAATCAATCAGTCGCTCCGTGAGGCGTCATAACATCAAGCCTGATTCACATGGCAAGATAATTCGGCCGATATCAGATCCGATCTTCCACTTCCGACAATCTTAAGCACGCGCCAACAATCATGATGACGCTAAATATAATCTTAAATCAAAATTTAAAATTTATTAATTTATATAGCGCCAATTCACGATGAAATCGTCTTAAGGCGCTTCACACAAGATAAAAAAAAAAAAAAAAAAAAAAAAAAAAACAATAAAATGACAACTATAAAAGAAAGACAACCATAAAAGAATACAAGAATAAAAACACATCATAACACTAATGATAAAACAGGGAAAACAAATGAGTCTTTAAACGTGACTTAAAAGTCTCCACAGTATCTGACTGCCGAATGTGTGCCAGGAGATCGTTCCACAGAGCTGGGGCATGGTAGGAGAAAGCTCTGTGACCGGCAGACTTTTTATTCACCCTGGGAACACACAGAAGTCCTGCACCCTGAGAACGCAGGGCCTGAGCTGGTACATAGGGGCTTACCAGGTCAGCCAGATAGGGAGGTGCAAGTCCATGAACAATTTTATAAACTAATATCAGTACTTTAAAATCCGATGTTGCAGGAACAGGAAGCCAGTGCAGGAACGCCAAAATGGGCGTGATGTGGTCAAACTTTCTGCTTTGTGTCAAAAGTCTGGCAGCAGCATTTTGAACAAGTTGAAGACCCCTAATCCTGGACTGTGGTATCCACACACGAACCTAAGCTAAGTGCTAGCTGATCAAATTGATGCCGATACCTCGCTGGACCAAGAACCATAACTTCAGTCTTATCAGAATTTAAAAGTAGGAAGTTACTAGACATCCAACGTCTTATTGTTGCAAGGGCAATCTTCCAAAGATTTTATGTGAATGAGATTACCAGCAGTTATTGGCATGTACAATTGAGTGTCATCAGCATAGCAATGAAAGGGAATCCCAAAGCGTCGCAGTATATTCCCAAGGGGTGCTACATAAAGGGAAAAAAGCAGGGAGCCTAAAACGGATCCGTGCGGAACCCCAAACTTCATGTCCCTACGATCAGAGGAGTTGCCATTACACAATACACAGTAAGAACAACTGGACAGGTATGACGTCAACCATGCAAGAGCAGTTCCAGTAATCCCAAAGTGATTCTCCAGCATATTGAGTAAAATATGATGATCCACAGTATCAAACGCAGTACTAAGATCCAGCAGCACCAAGACTATCTTATCAGATATTCCTGCTGTGTGTGATGTGTTAAGAAGGAAGTGAGGAGCTAAATGTGAGATGCTGCGAATCAGAAAGCGAGGTGTCTGACCTGGGAATGTCCGTGTGTGAAATCTGCTTGTGTGCGTTGTTTTTACCATGTGGCTGACACCACATACTGCACAACTAAACCTGTCAGATCTATGATTTTTTTTTTTTATCTCCACGTGTGTGGTCTCTCAGGTTTTGGAAACCTACAGACAATTTTAAAATCCTGCGGTCGACAACACTGTGATATAACCGGTCACTAGTAGATGGCAGTGTTCTATGCATTTTGTCGGCGGTTATATCACACGGCCTGAATCACAATTTAACAGACTTTTCGGCTTTTGGAGAAGCAATCTGGGCTTCTGGCATTTTTACATAAAACAAACACAATAACAACATCTAAAAACCCAGAGAATATATTCACGAGAGTTTTATGCACATTATACAAAGAGTTTAATGCTGTCGTCCGTGTGGAGGATGACCAGAGCGTCTCAAATGCATTTCTCCTGTCGTGACTGTACCCATAATGCACCTGGACACAGCATGTCCACACTAAAACCTTCAAAATTAGTGCAGTAGTTTAAAACTAAAACATATATCTGATATTTTCACTTTATAAAACTTCAGATGTGACGTTAATTTAAATAACTTGTCTGAAATTAGTTTGGTTAAAATTTTAACCATAAGTTAAAACTGTATGCCTCTGGATGACTTGGGTGATATTGTCAACATATCAGTATGGGGTCAAAAGAAATAGTTTTCTTTTTTTCTTTTGTGTGACCAGTTCTCCTTTGCCTGCAGAGGATAGAGCAGTTTCTTCTGGAACCAGCTCTTCTCTGTTTGTAGAGGACAGAGCTGCGCATCTACTACAAACAGCTACGTCTACAAAAGGGTTAGCGGTCTAAAAATTATCGGACCAAAACTTATTGGAAGATAATTGGTCCAATGATGGTTTTCAAAGTTATCTGAAAAGCTAATTCAATAATGAAAAAAATTATCTTCGATAATTAGCAGTTAGAGGATTAGTGGAACTGTGCCCACCACTGATGACTACTAGAGTCCCCACTCTCAATGTTGCCCACTAAACGCGAATGTCCCTTCATGGAAAGCGACATGACACCTCCTAACCGGGCAAAATATTGACGATGGTTCCTGCATTTCAATGGGGATTTGCGACTGAACACACTCAGAAAAACACTCGCAAAATACAAGTTAAAATGCCATTCTGACCTGGATATTGAGCCAGTAAAATTAATTAACATTAAATCATGTCAGGAAAGTATTAAACTTACTCTGACACCCACACATTCCGAAATATTAGTGTTGAAAGTTACACAGATCTGTGCTGTTAAGCTGCAATGCTGGGCTGAACCAAGCTGCTGCTGTTTTCAACATAGCACTGTTAACCCCCAAAACGTGAATCAGCTGCAAATCATGAATTATCCACAAAACCGTTAATTGCAAAACATGAATACTGAAAAATTATCTCCCAAAATCTGAACGCAAGTCTCACAAAATGTGAACGCAGGTCTCACAAAATGTGAATATCATGTGTCCCACTGTGGGGACAGTGTCAGGTGAGGAGTTTACCTGGGACAGTCCACCTGTCAAACTCACAGAGGACAGAAACTTCCCACTCTGGTAAACACCTCAATAATCTTAAGAGAAACATTGTAGAAAAACAAACACTAGTTTCTAAATTCGGGAAGCATAGGGATCGTCCACACTGTCCCACGTCACATAACTTTTACCAAGGAATGCACAAACAAATTCTCAAAAAGTGATTCTGTTCCCCTTTAATATACATTTACATGAAGAGAGTGACAGTCAGAGGTGGGACGAAGTCACTGTCAAGTCATGAATCAGCAAGTCTCAAGTAAAGTCTCAAGTCAACTTGCAAACAATCTGTGGTCATTATGACTTGAGACTTGACTTGACACTTGTGACTTGCCAATTCATGACTTGAGAGTGACTTGCGGGTGACTTCGTCCCACCTCTGGTGACAGTAAAACATGCAATACATTGTTTGAAATGGGATCCTATTATACAGCTTTTTACCAAGTTTGCACAGGCCAGCAGATGCCCTAAAAACAAGTATTAATGTTTGTCTGCAAAAATAGACACTGAGCTGTCATATACAGAAACAAACCCGGATTCAAGTTTCTAAAGCCGCATTCCAGACCCAGTAGGAGGGTAAAAAGTCCCATCTGACAATTCCCATTTACCACACAACATTCCAGCTCCCTGACAACAAATGCAAACAAGAAAAATATCTGAATTCCCACTTTCAGCAAAATTAATAAAGTTAATATTCTGAAATTATTTCCACGTGCCCTGACTCACCGCCCTCTTTATTAGGTAGTCGTATCCAATAAAACGTGTGTTGAGTCTACCTACTATAAATAGATAACTGCAGCATTAGTGATAGAACATCACTTTACAAATAGCCTGTTTAATATGACACCCAGCTAGATCCTTGTACACTGTATGACATGGCATTCAATATTTGTCTACTGTATGTGAGTGACATCCTGTACTGCACATTTTAGTCCTATTTAATGTGCATTTTTGTGCCATACGCATCACTCTATTGAACACATCCATTAGCTTTACATAACAAATGTTTCCATTATAAGAGGAAGCTAAATCCAGTAGCCAGAGTGTTCTCTGGGATAACTTTAGTGACCACATAAGCGCTGTTAGATTTTAAAAAAGTGGAAATTCTGATTGCAATTTTTCACTGGATTAAGGACAACAGATCTGTGCCTGTCGGCTGGAGTGAACTACTGTGTTTACATACAAGGTTCTCCCCAGACAATAGAACAACGGTGCTGCGCCATCATAGTGTGATTACAGCGCCATTATATTGTTCTCTGCTCTCAGGTTGTTTTCTAAAACGAAGTGGGCTCAGGATACCGTACATCCGTATCTTCTGCGAGACTTCTAAAGGTACGGACCAAGGAGAATAAGCGAAGTGCGCAACACATCTGCGCGTGCGTGGGTCAAACGGGGGCAAAAATTCCAACTACCAAACTCACACCGCACCCATTGAATTTCGTATACAGTAGCATTAGCGGACTGTGAAAGTTAAAGCTTACAGGGATTGTTTCAAAGGCTTTAAGCCTTAAGCGACGCATACAATAATGACAAGTGGCCATGGGTACAGACATATTTGCGCATTCTGATTGGTCGGTAAGACATGACGTCTCCGGGGAATACCCTCAGTATCTTTAGAATGGTCTCTGTTAGATTAGATCTTTATTTATAATTAGATCTTTATTCCAGAAAAACATTGCTACTATTCCTTATGTTATTCATTATTAGAAGCAGTTTGTGCCTGATATTAACTGGACTACTGTATGGACTTTATCTCATAAATACTTTATTACAAACAAAGTTCGAGATGTGTGCTTCAAACTTCTCCACAGATGCTACCCTGCAAAAAAGTCTCTTCACAAGGACATGGACTGCAGCTGCTCTTTTTGTTCTCAGGCCAATGAAACTGTCATCCATTTCTTTTGGACACGCCCTCTAACTGCTGCATTTTGGAAAGATGTCATTCACTTTATACAGTCTAATATTCTTGGTAGCTTCTGCCTAATGTACTCTGATGTGCTCTTTGGTTTCTATAATGTATGTAACTCTAAAAGAAAGAATTTTATCTCAAATTTCTTAATTATATTTGCTAAATTTCATATTCATAAATGTAAATTTTCAGGAAAAAAAAAAGCCCTGTTCAAACTGTACTTGCTTGAATTACAACATTACAAAGTCTCAATTCAGTCTTCATCAAACCCCAAAGCTGTGAAGACTCTTGATACTCTAAAATATTTTAAGTGCTGACAGGTTATCTTTTTTATATTTATTTATTTTATGTTTTTCTTTATTTGTTGAACCCTGGCATACCTTTGTACTTTGTGTGTTTATTGTTAATCTTTAAAAAAAATGCACTGTGTTGCACAACTTCTCAAAAAAAAAAAAGTTACAAATGTAAAGAAAGTGTGAAGTGAAAACGAACTATTTTGTTGAACACAGAAAAAATGTTGACACCTCCATAAGGAACTTTTTTTTTTTCTTGTATATGTCTTTGCCCTTGTGTTTTGTTCGTTTGTTATTGTATTTGTTGAAATAAAGTTTTGGAAAAAAAAGAAAGCTAAAAAAAAAATGTAACGGTCTCTGTAGATACGGTCCGTAACCGTAACCACGCCCTTTCTAAAATGCAGTCGAACCTTTATTCCAAATATGGACCTCTGTAACATATGTCACAACAATGTAAAAGAAGCAGCTTTAAAGCCAACTTTTGTTTATACTATACAAATGCAGAATTATAGTTCTGGAGAGCTTTACAATGAAATTCCAGCAATTATTAACTACCGGGGGTGGGGTGGGATTTTATCCAACACGACCCCTTTAAGCTGCTGTATTTATGTTTTATCTGTCGGTCACATGATTATAAGCAGATTTAATAAAAAAAAAACAGGACAATGTCACAAAGGGCTGCTGTTCTGCACAAAATGTCATGGTCAAACAGAAATATTTGGAAAGTCTAATGTGCTGTAAAAGTAGGTTTATTACCTGCTAGCCAATGAAAAGCCTTCTTATTGAAGCCTTACCTAGGATAGGCCTGGCCCTCCGAACTGTTCTCAACAACCCCTAAAAGTGGGTAAAACGATTAGCTGTTTAAAAAACCGGATAATAATAACGACATGTTTCTCATTTTCATGTCTATTATGGAATTCACGTCTTAAAAATACGAAGAAGATACCCTTCCGTTCGACATGCGGAAAAAAAACTAAAACACAAAATATGGCGACGTGTTTTATGGCCTTTAACCAATCAAGTGCAACAATAGACATGCATAAGCCAATTACAGAGGACGTTTTTGACACGTGAAGGCGTGCGTCCCACATATGCTGTCCACAGTACCGATAGTGACGACAGGTAAAACTGAGATTAATTATGAGAATACTTTAGGTTTGCTGAGTAACAGCTACTATATATGTGGAAAAACCATTGCAATGTCACAAAACGTTCAGGAAACACAAATATCCAGAAAGACATGGTCCTCATTGTAGCGATTATGAAGTTTAGTTTGCCCCCAGCAATGTCTTACAGACTTAGTAATTTAACTTAAAAAAAATACTTTTAAACAATTTATTTGTCATACTGTTATATGAATTTATTTATTTATTTTATATTCTGGCTTTCTGGCAGTGGGATTGAACTTTGATTGGCTGTCTCCCATGCAAAGCTGGAAATGAGTCAATAATGTTTTTGTTTTTTTTAACTCCAAAATTCAAGACATGCACCCCATCACCACGTGTGGCTTTATTTCCTTTTTTGCACTGTCAAACTTTTTGGCAATTAAACAGTTATTCAATTATTCAGTCACTATGACTGCGTGCACTTCATGGTATTCTGGACTAACTAAAAGATGCAAAGACAGTTTCCCAGAAGAAAACTGTTCGTTTTCTTTTGGATGCACCGGCCAGAATGCATGTTGGTGCTGCTAAGTTCAATCAGGTCAAAATGTTGCCAGTTCACAGGTGCGTTGCCCAGCTCAAGCTGAACTTTGTTTTTAAAATTCTTCATGGTATGGCCCTCAGTTATTTTTCAAATCAGTTCAGCTTGGTTCAAAATGTACAGTGCATTAATACTCAATCATGTGCATCTTCCCTGCAGATTCCTCACATCAAAGCATTTGGCAAATCTTCCTTTGTATACACCTCCATTACTGGTTTTAATAGCCTTCCAAGCAGTATAAAGACTCTGACCACTCCTGATAATTTTAAATCAGCTGTTAAATGTCTTCTTTTTTTTTTTTTTTTTAGGGAATTAACTCACCAGGAGCAAAACAGTTATGTATTTTTAGCAAATGTCAGTTCCAGTGTTTCTCTTTTTTTGTTTTTGCATTAGTTCTCTTTTTTTTTTTGTCATTTTAATTGAGTCTAGTCATTCTGTTGTTTAGCTTCTTATTTTTATTTTATTTCTTTTTGTATTAGTTGCAGTTTTCTGTATTTTTCTTTATTATCCTTTTTTGTTTTTCTAGCCTATCTTTTTTTATCACTATTTGTCATAATTATTATTTGTTTATTATTCTTTTTTATTATTATATTTACTGTTGCTATTATAGATATTGTCATTGGTGTTGGGCTTCCAGAAGATCCATGGATTCAAATCCCCGCCTGACTGGAAAAATCACTAAGGGCCCTTGGGCAAGGCCTTTAATCCCCTATTGCTCCCAGTGTGGAGTGAGCGCCTTGTATGACAGCACCCTGACATCGGGGTGAATGTGAGGCATAATTGTAAAGCACCTTGAGCGTCTGATGCAGATGGAAAAGCGCTATATAAATGCAGTCCATTTACCATAACCATGATTATCTGTTGACTTGTAAGGACCACACTGGAAATAAGCGTTTATGCGTTCATGTGTTATCCTAGTTTATAATGTCATTTTTACATGTTGCGTGTTTGTATGCATTATCTGTCGAATAAACAAATCAAAATTTGTTTGTTTGTCTTGCTGTATTTAAGGATGCCTGTCGTTCTGTAAAGCTGTCTGTTGTTTTTAAAGCTGTTGTTTGTTGTTGGGTTTTTTTTTTAATAGCGGTTTGGAAAGTGCCACTAGAATTTCATTGCAATAAAGGCAAACTTCTGTGCTACCTGTAAGACCAAACCGTGGGATGAAATGCGGCAGTGGTACAACTGCAGACCTAACCAATCGATCTGAATCACACCTTCAGTCTTATGAGCGGAGCACCGATCTTCCTCCTGCGCAAACATGGCGAATGATAAGGTAAAGTCGTGCACAGAGAAAGATCTCTGCGGTTAAAAGTGTCGCTGTGTTTCGATTTTAAATGTGTGTTTCGGGTGAAGCTGTTAGTGAAAACCAAATAGTAAATAAACATATGTTTCTTATGAGCAGCTCGCTGATAAAATGAAGTTTCCGGGGCTTTTGCTTCGTTTGATTTCATAAACTCTCCAGCTTCTTTTTGGAAACCTTAAAAATTAAGTGAATTAGATAAATCACATTCTCATGCATGTTTGCACAATTTTTTTTTTCTTTTTCGAATTAACTGTGAAGTATTTAGTTGCCTTTTAAAAACACCCCACCAAGCTATCAAATGTGAGAATGGCTGTTTTACAATCAGGGTACATAATTGGATTTTAAAGATAAAGTTTGGTTTAATGATAAGGTGGAAATAACCAACAAAGTTTAGTTTGCCATAGATGTGTAACTACTACTGGTCTATCAGCAGCAATGGTCATTTGGTTTGATTTCCCCATTTGTTTACCAGCAGAACTCCAATAATACCAGTTTTTAACCAAAATATCTGTCATTTCGATGATGCCTAATTTTGATGGGCTGCCATAACTATTTTTTATTTAGTAGGTAACCACTAAATGGACTAATTTCACTATCAAGGCCTACTGTATAACAATGTAACTCCCAGGATCATTGCCCATTGGGGAAACGACTTGAAACAGACATTCAAAATAAAATGTCTTATCTGTCAAAAATGTCCTCTTCAGAAATAGAGTGCATTTCAGACTCAAGTATCAGTATTATGTGAATAATATTATTTTGTTTGAAAGAGGTAATCATCTGTGATGCCACAAATGTATGTGCACCTAATTCGCTCAGATGTCTTTAATATTGGGGTGTAACTCTCTGTCAAAAACTGTCCTCTCCAGAAATGCTTATAGTACATCAGTATTTGAGAATGTAGAAACACAATAGCAGTTGTATACTCTGAGTACATACTTACTACCAACTGTTTTAAGTAGCTAGTACATATGGGTAGATTGCACTAATCTTAGTCTGTATAATTTACACAACAATTATTTTAGCTCAAGTCCTTGTGGAAAGTATAGCAGATCATATCTGTGAGCTTATGTATGCAAACATCTGACAGGTCTGAAACTTTGGCATGTAAGTATCCTAGTCAGCAGTTAGATATGGATGAATAACTTGATCAAAGTAACCACTTTGATTTTGTTGTTGTTGTTGTTGTTTTGTTTTGTGCCAGTGACACATACTTGTGTACACTGACTGTGAAACAGGCCAGAAGTTGAAATTAGAAATTTTCATTTTTGTCAAATGATTGCATGATTGTCAGACAAGTTGTGAATTAGTTTTCATTTGATTTGATTTTAAACACCTTGTTTCCATATATCTCCGTCCACTCAGCTGTAAATGGGTACAGTCCCCGGCTGGGGAAGTAACCTTTGTCTGACTGGCGTCCTGCCACTGCAAGTCATAGATGTTCATCCTCTTGACTCTGTGGAATCCAGAGATATGCACAGCACCAGTAGGCCTCATGGCTTATATAGGACTAACATCTTCTTCTTCAGACATCATTTCATATGAATCACAATCAGCTTATACATTTAAAAATACATACACTTTTTTAAATGTAAGTGGTTAACCATTACGGCAACCTTAACCCTGAATCTTGGGGCTGTGCTTGAGGCGATCGCCGTAATTGATGTACTCCCCCCATCATGTGGGAGACTTGGGTCAGATTCTCTGACTTGGAGAACAAGACTTTTTGTTTTTCACTCCCTTTATATCAACCATTTTTTGTTTCAATTATTCTTTCGGCTCATGTATCTCTGGTGGATTTGGGTTATTTGGGCTATTAGGGCTAGGGTGTCACATGACCACTGTAATTATAACCTAACAATACACACTTAGAGTTACAGTAACCAATATCAGGGCCTTTTTAAATGTCAGGGGCCAGCCAATTTCCTCCTTTTTTATTTTTCCCATAAATTAAAGGGATGACACACAAATCACCACAAATCACAACGACAGTGTTGTTTTGTTTTTTTTTGTTTGTTTTTCTTTGTTTTTCAGTTCTGAAGCATTCATTATATATATATATATATATATAATTTTCAGCATATTTCCTAACATGTACCATTCATTTCAGGATCCTTTGAAACAGTTGAAACATTTGACACAGCTCAGAAATCAGTTGCAGGAAATCCAGAGACAAGTAGAGAGTGAAGTTTCTGTTGGGATTCCTCACGTTAAGTTTTTTACTGGAAGCCCAGTGTAACAGTAACCAATGCAACACCCAGCTAACTGAAGGATGCATTTAAGAATATAGAATTGTACTGCATACCATCTTCTGCCTGTTCATCTATGTATGTGTCAGTGGATATGTTGATGTATCTCCAGAACTGCTGATTGCACAGTATTAAATAGGTGCTGCCTTGGTAATGACCAGAAAACACCAAAGTTTTACCTACTACTGAAATTACAGCTACCAGTGAGGCTACTCAGCACATTGGTCTTAAATTACTCAGAGATCCTGAGTTTCTACTCAGTTCAGAGACACGTTTTTCCTGAAAATACCAAGGCATCACCCCTTGCTGTATCACAGCAAGTACTGAGGCCAGAGAACATATTTTAGGCCTACATTACTTGAAGACTACAAGTTTCTGTTTGATCCACTTGAATAAGTTTTTGTGAAAGTGTCCAAAAGTATTAATGGAAGAAGTGGTTTTGTATGTTGGGAATAATTTTACACCAAATTGTTTGGGGTCACCACAGTGGATCAGTTCTGGAAACGCATTTTAGGCTTTGACAATTTTTCCTTGGAAGACACACGTGCTAGCTGCTGTCAGTCAACATCTTTTGGGTTGGCAGCGATGTAGCATGTCATCCACTGTGAAAAAAAATGTGCTTCTTTACCACTGATAAGGCATGCCTGCAAATGTTTGTTACACCTACATTGTATTGTCACACAGAAAATACATTTCCTTGACTTGTCCACTTTCCTATTTGTCCTAATTGAGATGGATCTTGAAACTCTTGCTCTTGTTTATGCTGTTTTAGGGCAGTACTGTGTTGGGATCTCCATTTTTCAAGGGTTTTCTGGCTGGTTACGTGGTGGCTAAGCTGCGCTCATCAGCTGTCGTAGGCATGATACTTGGAACAGTCACTGGAATGTATGTGGCACAAAACTACCAAGTGCCAAACATTGAAAAGACTTTCAAAGAGTATATGAACAATGTGAAAAAGGCACCAAAGTAATGTTTGATTGAAAGTTAAAATTCATGGTGTTTCGCTTGTGATACACAGATGGAACTGTTGACTCGTGCTGAAAGCTGGAGTAAAGATGATTAACTGGAACTCAAAGTGAAAGACTGGCATTTTAATTTTTTATGCAAACATAAAAGTATGTTGTTTCTGTTCTACTTGCAATTTTTGGCTGTTAACACTTGATGTAAGAATCTGTGCCTACACAATGTTAAGGTTTGGTCCCTAACGTTTAATAATTTATTACTATTATTGTTGTTGTTGTTGTTATTATCTGATTTGGGTTTTCATTCAGTCGTGTAAAGTAGAAACAATTCCTGTAAATGTTACACCTACGTTGCATTGTTAAGCAGTAAATACAAGTTGGAATAGTTTAACTTCCTGTGATTTGTAGCTGCTTCTTTTCAAGTGGCCTTGATTGTTCAGGTTTTTTCCTGATAGAATTTGCAGTTATAACAGTATTATTTTGCATTATTGATGATGATTGTAATACAGAACAAGGCGCCAAGTTCTCCATGGAGGCAGAGGGAGACAGTGGAAGAGCAGGTTTCAGTGGGTGTGTGCTCTTGACCCTGATGGTCTTCATCTATGGCTCTCATGCCCCGCTGATCACCACTCACCAAGTCGATAGTCAGATCCCTTTTAACTCGTCTTCGTGTGTCGTCATGATCGAATTAACCAAACTCCTGATTTTTCTTGTGGCACTCACATTGAATGGTGGTTTATCTGCTTTATTTGCTCCACCTTTAGTCCTGGTGGCATCCTATGCTTTCTGCCATACTTTATGCCTTCAACAACAACCTGGTAGTCCTCATGCAGGCCTACATGGATCCAAGCTCATTCCAAGTCCTCAGCAACCTGAAAATTGCTTTCACTGCGCTCCTCTACTCCTCCTGCCTGGGCAAGGAGCTCCGACCAGCACGTTGGTTTGCTCTGGCTGTCCTCATGGGGGCAGGAGTGTGCCACAGCTACAGCAGCCTGGACTTAGAGGACTCTAAAAAACCTGAAGCTGAAGAAGGTTCCACTTTTCATATCACTGTTTGGGGGCTTTTTCTGGTGCTGGTGTACTGCTTTGTTTCAGGGCTGGCAGCAGTTTACACAGAGAAGGCCCTAAAGAGCCACAAGCTTCCGCTCACCCTGCAGAATCTCTACCTCTACATGTTTGGAGTAGCCATCAACGGGCTGTCCTCCATCTCCACTGTAGCAAGTGAGAAGGATTTTCTGGAGGGATTCTCTGGGGTGGTTTGGGTCATTGTGGCCGGACAAGCAGCTAACGGACTCCTCATGTCGGTGGTGCTCAAACATGGCAGTGGGATCACCAGGTTGTTTGTCATTTCCTGCTCCATGCTGGTTAATGCTTTGCTCTCTTGGGCTGTCTTGGGTCTGCAGCTCACACCGTTTTTCCTACTACCTGTTTCTATGATTGCTCTGGCAGCTTACCTTTATTACAGGTAGTGGAGTTTTGGTCAAAACAAGTTGAACCCAAAGAGCAACTCCAATTGCAATCTGCCTAGATTTTGAGACTAAGCTACAAACATGACTTGCTTTCGAACATTTTCAGTTATTTGGCCTGGAATGGGGACTCGTGATATGTTGGTTCAGTTTGTGTTCACAATGAAATATTCTGAAACTGGAAATACAAGCCACACAAATGCATTGGCCAGATGTGCTGTTTTTTATGTTGTAGGGTTTATTTCATAGTGACAGTTTCAGGAGCCTCTAAAACTGATATCAGCAATATTGCTAGAGTTAACCGTATAGGGCCCCATAGATTTTTGCTGTTTTTAAACATGACAGTGTACTACAGACTGGTGTAATCACTTCTCTGTTAAGTAGTTCACTGTATAGGTTATAAATACTTTTATAGGTATACTTTTTCCCCCAGGTTGTATAGAATTCTCATCAATGCACATCTCATTTTGTAGTGTTAACAGGAAAATAGTTTTGGTGATGGCTTTATAAATCGTATGCATACAAAAGGCCTACTTTCCATATCTGCCTGAACAAAGCATTCATGTTATACTGTGCCAGTATTCTTATTTAAACAGATATAAAATGACTGCAAATAATAGGAGGTTTTGCTTTGCAGCTATCAGAATACAAGATTTCAAAGCTGAATATGCAGTAGTTTTACAGAGTTACTGATGAAAATTTTGTGTAACCACTCAATGATCCCAATAAGCTGATGCTTGCCCTGCTAATTTCACAGAACATACATAATTTGCAGATGATATGAATCTAATTTTTGGTCCATTGGTTTGGTTTGCATTCTGATGACAAATGAATTGAACCACATGTGCTTGAACTGGACCAAGCCCCACCTGCTCAGGTGGGCATTGGTTTAATGTGTGTCCAGATCTCCCTCAACAAACTGAACTATGTGACTAAATGAGTGGATTTTGATCTCCGTGAGTAGATGGACCTCGGTTTGGTTCCAAGTGGACTGTAGCAACCGTTTGGGATTTTGTATCCGTTGAAAGTATCAGAAACCAAAATTTTTGTTTTGCAACCATTTTAATGCAAAGTATTTTATAATTTTTCTTTCAGGTGTCAACCCTTTTGCTTTTTCTGTTGCTAATAAACTTGAATGAAGATCTGTGATTATTGCGTGTTCTTGGTTACGCATTTCTGACAAGTGCATTTTCTGCCAACTACACTGAAAGAAAATACATGATGTGTGTTAATGTGACAACAAACAAAACAAATTTATTTCTGATTCTTAAAAGTCTTCATGTCTTCATTGTTTTGGTGGTAACCGATCAGCCTTAGGATCACCTTGCACAACTAGAGCATCCTTTAAATGTCCAAGTTCTGCAGAGAGAAATAAAACTGAATTATGAAACTGCTTTTGTAAGTCGTGCCTTGGCATTTTGCATGAGTAATCGTACGATGTACGCTAACCTTTGCGTAGTTGTTTGTTGTTGGCCTGTAGCTGTTGGTTTTGGGCAGACAGGTAGACTGCATCCTGCACGGCATCCAGCAGCACAGTCCTGTACCTGCCCTCTGACGTCTTCCTCTGCTCTTCATTTACATGACGATACACTCTGAACACCTGGACATCAACAAATGACATGAAGGCTATCAGACAAAGATGCTTACAGCACTTCCTAGACAGAAGATCAGATCCTGTTTCTTCCCTTTGTTATTCTGTTTTCACATTACACTGGGAATGATTTATCCAGCATGAGCTGCTTTGAGCAGCAAAGGAAACTCATAAACACTTTCTTTTACATCTGACAGGCTGAATCACTGTCTGCCAACTTTATTAGTCTCCAAGGAGGACTTTAGTTTGTGCATCAAGACTGCTTCAGTCGTATAACAATGTAATATACATGATGCAGAAATACTGTGCATGCTCTTCAACCCCGCTGTGATTACACAGACAGGGAAGTAAAACTAGAAACAGTAACAACGAGGTTCTTTAATAAAACAGCCGTGTTCAGAAAGTGGTGTCGCTGATTAGAAAGGCCAACGTACTCAAAATATCGGCTGCAGCTTAAACTGCATCAAAACTGCTCAGAAAGAATGAGGACGACTCCACACACATTTCAGAGTATCAAGTTGTAGAAAAACAGTTACACAGGCCTTTAAACAGGTTCTTGAACAATAAAATAATGAATTTTCATAAAATTAGCTACAGTGCATCCATTGATTTTTTTTCATGACTGTGAAAAAAGCTTTCATATATATATATATATATATATATATGCAAATTAATTAAATTAAAAAATAATTTTAAAAACAACAAAGAAATCACATGTATATATAAGTATTCACAGCCTTTCCCATGAAGCTCAAAATTGAGTTCAGGTGCATCCTGTTTCCACTGAGCATCCATGAGATGTTTCTACAGCTTAATTGGAGTCCCCCTGGGGTAAATTGAGTTGATTGGATATGATTTGGAAAGGCGTACACCTGTCTACATATGAGGTCCCACAGTTGACAGTGCATGTCAGAGCACAAAGCAAGCATGAAGTGAAAGGAATTTTCTGTAGACCTAATAGACAGGATTGTCTCCAGGCACAAATCTGGGGAAGGGTACAGAAACATTGCTGCTTTGAAGGTCGCTCCAGAGCACTTTTGACCTCAAGACTGGGGCGATGGTTCGTCTTTCAGAAGGACAATGACCCTATAAGCACACAGCCAAGATATCAAAGGAGTGGCTTCAGGACAACTTTGTGAATGTTCTTGAATGGCCCAGCCAGAGCCCAGACCTGAATCCGAACATCTCTGGAGAGATCTGAAAATGGCTGTACACCAACACTCCCTCATCCAACCTGATGGAGCTTGAGAGGTGCTGCAAAGAGGAATGGACAAATCTGCCCAAAGATTCGTGCACCAAGGTTGTGGCATGATCATATTCAAGAAAACTTGAGGCTGTAATTGTTGCCAAAGGTGCATCAACAAAGTACTGAGCAAAGGGTGTGAATACATTTGATTTCTTAGTTTTTTATTTTTATAAATTTGCAAAAAAAAAAAAAAATTCTTGTAGTCGTGATGGATGTTGGGAGTACAAGTTTGAGGAAAAAAAATGAATTTACTCCATTTTGGAATGAGGCTGTAACAACAAAATGTGGAAATACTGTGATAAGGTGGATCGCCGTATTAGTATTTTGTTTTAGTACTCTTAGTAACTGTTTCAGGACCTGTGGCCCACTCTTGGGCCTACTGTGCTGGAAATCATTAATCTGTCTTTAACCTCGGGATCTGTTCCAAGATGTTTCAAATCTGCAGTGATTAAACCATTACTTAAGAAATGTAATCTTGACCCAAGTGCATTGAAAAATTATAGGCCATTATCAAATCCATAATTTTGTTCTAAAATTCTGGAAAAGGTGGTTTCACAGCAGCTCGTGGTCATGGACCACCTTACTGGGAATTATCTCTATGTGCTTGCTCTAGGGTTTAGTAAGGTTAGACCTTACTTGTGTGAAGCACCTTGAGGCAGCTTTGTTGTGACTTGGCGCTGTACAAGTGAAATAAATTGAATTTAAATTATTCTCTCTGCTTCCCTGTTGATTTATTGCTGGTGACCTCATACCTTATGTGTCGTTTTTCCCATCTGACTGATTCTGCTCTTTATCTCTCTGTTCAAGGCACTAATGATGGTGCACAAGGCTGACAGCTGCCACCACAGGGCATTGGACTAACTATGAGATGCGTTGGTTAAAGCTGACACTGCAGTCTGCTTTTGGAATGTATTCGACTAGGAGGACAGGCCCCCTGATGACGTGATGGATGGATACTGGCCCTGCATCCCAGGGTGTTGGATGACCCCCTGCCTGCGGAGCAATTGCTTGTGTGGTCATCTCAGTAATAGACTTTGTTTTTTTATGTTATTCTGGTTTTCTGTTTCCTGTTTCTTCAGTTTTGTAAAACTTTGTAAAAACCTTGTAACTGTTAGAATGATCTAAGCAGTGGGTCACCCCTCTGAGTCTGGTCTGCTTGAGGTTTCTTCCTCTTCATCATCAGAGGAGTTTTTTCCTTCCCACTTTTGACGGTGATTAGGCCTTACTCATGTGAAGCACCTTGAGGCAACTTTGTTGTGATTTGGTGCTATATAAACGAAATGAATTGAATTGGAAAAAGTGAAGTGCTGTGAATACTTTCCAGATGCACCGTAAGTCAGGTCTGCGCTGGTGCTGTGAGTCACAGCACACTGAAGCACCTTGATTCCTGGATGGCAAGCAGGCAGACAGACACCTGGTCCATCCCCACAGCTCAAAAATAACCATTAGTCAATAACCAAAACCATAGTCTGGTGAAATGAGGGTGTCCCCTTGGCTTTTTTGAGCAAAGTTAACAATCCTTCACAATGCAAGTGATATTCATCATCTGAGTCTTCTGAAGTAACCTTTCATTTGACCTAACGTCAATCCAGTGGTTCTCAAGGAACCTCTAAAGAGACCTGGCACCAAAGACAGCCAGTTGTTGCCTTCGGTCACTAGTTAGTGTCCAAGTCTCATAAGCATACATTAAGACAGGAAGCACCAGAACCCTAAAGACTTGGACATTTGTTTGCAAAGATATCCAAACCCTCTATCCAGTGACTTCGTGACTCCACAAGCTCTTCCCAGGCAGCTCTCGATCTCAAAGGCCAAGGACCTAGTTGCCGATTGGGTCATTTTTTTTCTAATGGTCATATCCCACTGGGCTGTGACAGCGTGTGAACGGCAATTACGAGGGAATTTGCTTTTGTTTTGCGCGACATTTGCTGAGTGTTACAATTCCTTCGCTTGAGTCGCATGTGTCACTCCTGGAACACTCCTTTGAACAGTTCAAAGTTAGCGAGGTGACTGCATGACTCCAAAAGCTCTCTGCAGGCATCTCTTGATGTGAAACTCTGAGAACCCGGAGACATGAACGATACTGCCAAAATAAGGTGATAAAATAAAGTGTGACATATTCCCCACCTGCAGGCTCTCCTCTCTCAGACAGTGCAGTTCTGTTTGGTGTTTCTGGTACTGATCCTTTAAGTCTTTCTCGGCTTGCAGGGCCTCAGCACGCAGGGCTTCTATCTGCAGCACCAGAACTTGTCTCTCTCTGGTCAGGATCCGCAGTTCTCTCTGGAGCCCTTCTGTCTGAGGGAGGAATGGATGGAAACATAAAAATGCACACAAAGTCGCATAATTAAGTTGCAGATGCAGTGGTTTCATTACCCACAATGAAAACAGCCCTACATTAATTCTGACTGACTCAGCAAAGATAGATCACAAAGTGCATAATGCTAAACAACAGAGTGTCTCATTTGCTTATACGGCACCTGGTCCTGTGCCAGATCTCTCTGCATCTTCTCCACCTCCTCTTGAATTAATTTCCCATGATCCTCTTTAAGTCGCCTCCTCTGTTCCTGGGCACTGCTGTATTCTAACTGAGACTGATCATTAAGTCGGCAAAAAGTGAACTCATGCTCAGACAAATGTCATGACATTTTACAAAGGCCTGAAATATGTAACAGCTGATTTGTAGGTTGTTACTTGCTGAAAAGGGTCGGATTTCTCTCCAGCGTCCCTGTGTTTCACCATTTCGTCTCTAAGTGCTTCTCTCAGCTGCTGGATTCTGCACACCCTCTGCTGGACTTGGTCCACATCTGCTTTCCCCTCTTGCAAGAATGACATTCACAGAGGTCATAGTTTGCAATAACAGTGAAACTAGAGAGCAAGTATTCATATGAATAAGCAAACAGAATGCCAACTGTTGATCTGAAATGATGGTGTCATTACCCCTGGTTATAAAAGTTATTGTATTTTCTAAGTCCCATTTTTTTTTTTGTATGTGGAACTTACTTTCTAACAGCCTTTCCCGGGGGGGTACTCAGTAGCACTTGTGCACACCACAGAATGTGCTGTTCCTTCACATAAAGATTTTTAAATTCCAAAAGTAAGCTTCTTCTTTGTCTTTCGGCTGTTCCCGTTAGGGGTCGCCACAGCAGATCAATCATTTCCATCTCACCCTGTCCTCTGTATCTTCCTCTGTCACACCAGCCACCTGCATGTCCTCCTTCAACACATCCATAAACCTCCTCTTTGTCTCCCTCTTCTCCTCCTGCCTGGTGGCTCCATCCTCAGCATCCTTCTCCTTGTATATCCTGGGTCCCTCCTCTGCACATATCCAAACCATCTCAATCGCGACTCTCTGACTTTGTCTCAACATCTTCAGCTCTGCCACCTCCAGCTCTGCCTCCTGTCTTTTTGTTAGTGCCACCGTCTCTAAACCGTACAACATAGCTGGTCTCACTACTGTCTTGTAAATTTTCCCCTTCACTCTTGCTGATATTCTTTGGTCACAAATCACTCCTGCCACCTTTCTTCACCCACTCCACCCTGCCTGCACTCTCTTTTTCAGCTCTCGACCACACTCTCCATTACTTTGAACAGTTGACCCCAAATATTTAAACTCATCTACTTTCACCACTTCTACTCCTTGTAACTGCACTATTCCACTGGGCTCCCTCCCATTCACACACATGTACTCAGTCTTACTTCTACTAACTTTCATTCCCCTTCTCTCCAAAGCATATCTCCACTTCTCCAGACTAGACTCAACTTGCTCTCTACTCTCACTACAGATCACAATGTCATCTGCAAACATCATAGTCCATGGGGACTCCTGTCTGATCTCATCCGTCAACCTGTCCATAACCACTGCAAACAAGAAAGGACCCAGAGCTGATCCTTGGTGTAATCCCACCCCACCTTGAATGAGTCTGTCATTCCGACTGCGCATCTCACCGCTGTCACACTATTCTTGTACATGTCCTGCACTACCCTAACATACTTCTCTGCCACTCCAGACTTCCTCATACAATACCACAGCTCTTCTCTTGGCACCCTGTCATAAGCTTTTTCTAAGTCCACAAACACACAATGTAACTCTTTCTGGCCTTCTCTGTACTTCTCCACAGTATTCTCAGAGCAAACATTGCATCTGTAGTGCTCTTTCTCGGCATGAAACCATATTGCTGCTCACAGATCTTCGCCTGTTTTCTAAGCCTAGCTTCTACTACTCTTTCCCATAACTTCATGTTGTGGCTGACCAACTTTATGCCTCTGTAGTTACTGCAGCTCTGCACATCACCCTTGTTCTTGAAAATAGGAACCAGCACACTTCATCTCCACTCCTCAGGCATCTTCTCACTTTCCAAGATTTTATTAAGCAATCTGGTTAGAAACTCTACTGCCATCTCTCCTAGACATTTCCATGCCTCCACTGGAATGTCATCTGGACCAACTGCCTTTCCACTCTTCATCCTCTTCATAGCTGCCCTCACATCTTCCTTACTAATCTCTTGTACTTCCTGATTTACTCTCACCACATCATCCAGCCTTTTCTCTCACTCATTTTCTTTATTCATCAGCTCTTCAAAATATTCCCTCCACCTTCTCAGCACACACTCCTCACTTGTCAGCACATTACCATGTGCATCTTTTACCACCCTAACCTGCTGCACATCCTTTCCAGCTCTGTCCCTTTGTCTGGCCAGGCCAATCGGTACAAGTCCTTTTCTCCTTCCTTACTATTTAACTTCCTGTACAGCTCGCAATATGCCTTTTCCTTCGCTTTTGCCACTTCTCTTTTCGCCTTACACCGCATCTCCTTGTACTCCCATCTACTTTCTTCATCTCTACGACTATCCCAAAACTTTTCGCCAACCTCTTTCTCCTTATGCTTTCCTGGACCTCTTCATTCCACCACCAGTCTCCTTGTCTCCTTCCACTGTCCAGATGGCATACCCAGTACTGTCCTAGCTGTCTCCCTCACCACATCTGCAGTACTTTTCCAGTTGTCCAAAATTGCTTCCCCTCTAACGACACTCTCTCCTGCCACCACCTTACAGTCTCTGATTTCTTTTAGCTTGCACCTCCTATAAAGAATGTAGTCCACCTGTGTGCACCTTCCTCCACTCTTATATGTTACCCTGTGCTTCTCCCTTTTCTTAAAGTAGGTATTCACCACAGCCATTTCCATCCTTTTTGCAAAATCAACTACCATCTGTCCTTCCCCATTCCTATCCTTGATACCATATCTACCCATTACTTCCTCATCACCTCTGTTCCCTTCACCAACATGCCCATTGAAGTCCGCTCCTATCACCACTCTTTCATGCTTGGGCACACTCTCCACCACCTCATCTAACACACTCCAGAAATCTTCTTTCTCCTTCATGTCACAACCTACCTGTGGGGCATATGCACTGATGATATTCATCATCACCCTTTCAATTTCCAACTTCACACTCATCACCCTGTCAGACACTCACTTAACCTCCAACACACTTTTAACATACTCTTCCTTTAAAATGACCCCAACACCATTTCTCTTCCTGTCCTCACCATGGTACAACAACTTGAACCCACCGCCGATGCTCCTGCTCTTAATTCCCTTCCACTTGGTCTCTTGCACACACAATATGTCTACCTTTCTCCTCTCCATCATATCAGCCAGCTCTCTCCCTTTACCAGTCATACTACCAACATTCAAAGTCCCTACTCTCATTTCCACCCTTCTAGTTTTATTCTTCTCCTGCTGTTTGTGGAAACGTTCTCCTCCTCTTCTTCATCGTCTTCGCCCAGCAGTAGCCCACTTTCCACTGGCACCCTGTTGGGCAACAGCACTGGTGGCAGACATTGTTAACCCAGGCCGCGACCGATCCGGTATGGAAATTCGATTCTTAGTCTGCATAGTTGGGTTGGCTTGTTTTACGCCGGATGCCCTTCCTGACGCAACCCTCCTCATTTATCCAGGCTTGGGACCGGCACTCAGAATGTACTGGCTGCACACCCCATGTGGCTGAGTTAAATTCCAAAAGTAAGCAAGGTGGACAAATAAACCTGTGCTGGACAACAAACTGAATGCTATTTGATGCAGTTAGATAAAAGGATTCATCAGAGGGAGATGTGAACAGTGCATTTTCATAGGATGCCCTCAGCCTGTGGTTTGTACCAAAAAGACTATTAAGTTCCAAAAATAAGCAAGATATGAGATGTTATTTGACATGAACATGGATTAGTGGCCAGCACTGTTGGAAACATGACAATAAAAATGTTAGTACATTTGATATTTTTTTTAGTCAGCTCTTTAATTTGGTATTTTGTGTATTGTTGTAGTGTACTTTTATTATTGGTAAACATGGTAAATGGACTGCATATACAGTAGTGTTCAGAATAATAGTAGTGCTATGCGACTAAAAAGATTAATCCAGGTTTTGAGTATATTTCTTATTGTTACATGGGAAACAAGGTACCAGTAGATTCAGTAGATTCTCACAAATCCAGCAAGACCAAACATTCATGATATGCACACTCTTAAGGCTATGAAATTGGGCTACTGGTAAAAAAAAAAAAAGTAGAAAAGGGGGTGTTTACAATAATAGTAGCATCTGCTGTTGACACTACAAACTCAAAACTATTATGTTCAAACTGCTTTTTGAGCAATCCCGTGAATCACTAAACTAGTATTTACGAGGTCTGTTAGAAAAGTATCCGACCCTTTTATTTTTTTCAAAAACCATATGGATTTGAATCACACGTGATTGCATCAGCCAAGCTTGAACCTTCGTGCGCATGCGTGAGTTTTTTCACGCCTGTCGGTTGCGTCATTCGCCTGTGAGCAGGCTTTGTGTGAGCAGTGGTCCACCCCTCTCATCGGATTTTTACTGTGAATAAATGTCTGAACGATTTGGAGCTTTGCTGCATCAATCACATGTGATTCAAATCCATATGGTTTTTGAAAAAAATAAAAAGGTCAGATACTTTTCTAACAGACCTCGTAGTTGTATAACCACAGTTTTTCATAATTTCTTCACATCTGCGAGGCATTAATTTTGATGGTTTGGAACCAAGATTTTGCTCATTTACTAGTGTGCTTGGGGTCATTGTCTTGTTGAAACACCCATTTCAAGGGCATGTCTTCTTCAGCATAAGGCAACATGACCTCTTCAAGTATTTTGACATATCCAAACTGATCTATGATACCTGGTATGCGATATATAGGCCGAACACCATAGTAGGAGAAACATGCCCATATCATGATGCTTGCACCACAATGCTTCACTGTCTTCACTGTGAACTGTGGCTTGAATTCAGAGTTTGGGGGTTGTCTCACAAACTGTCTGCGGCCCTTGGACCCAAAAAGAACAATTTTACTCTCATCAGTCCACAAAATATTCCTCCATTTCTCTTTAGGCCAGTTGATGTGTTCTTTGGCAAATTGTAACCTCTTCTGCACGTCTTTTATTTAACAGAGGGACTTTGCGGGGGATTCTTGCAAATAAATTAGCTTCACACAGGCGTCTTCTAACTGTCACAGCACGTAACTCCAGACTGTCTTTGATCATCCTGGAGCTGATCAATGGGTGAGCCTTTGCCATTCTGGTTATTCTTCTATCCATTTTGATGGTTGTTTTCCATTTTCTTCCATGCGTCTTCTGTTTTTGTTTTTTTTTGTTTTTTGTTTTTGTCCATTTCAAAGCTTTGGAGATCATTGTAGTTGAACAGCCTATAATTTTTTGCACCTGCGTATAGGTTTAACCCTCTCCAATCAACTTTTTAATCAAACTACGCTGTTCTTCTGAACAATATCTTGAATGTCCCATTTTCCTCAGGCTTTCAAAGAGAAAAGCATGTTCAACAGGTGCTGGCTTCATCCTTAAATAGGGGACACCTGATTCACACCTGTTTGTTCCACAAAATTGACAAACTCACTGACTGAATGCCACACTACTATTATTGTGAACACCCCCTTTTCTACTTTTTTTTTTACTAATAGCCCAATTTCATAGCCTTAAGAGTGTGCATATCATGAATGCTTGGTCTTGTTGGATTTGTGAGAATCTACTGAAATATACTCAAAACCTGGATTAATCTTTTTAGTCGCATAGCACTACTGTTATTCTGAACACTACTGTATATAGCGCATTTCCATCTGCATCAGATGCTCAAAGTGCTTTACAATAATGCCTCACATTCATCTCAATGCTATTGGTGAATATGGGCATACCCGATATTATTATATGGCTGTGACGCTACGTGTGCTCTGATTGGCTGATTAATGCTCTGATATTTTCCCATATTGAACCAGTTTCCATGACATTCGGTCCGCAACGAGTTTTTTTGTTTTTTGCAAACCAGGAAGCTAAAAAAGCGATTAGAAAAAGCAAGTTGGACATGAACATACTCCATAAATATCTAAACAACATCTGAAAAAACACAGAGATTGAAAGCTTACCAGCTAACAAGAGGACCTGTTGGGGAAAGTGAGGAACACGGACCCACAACAGGGGGCGCAAATGAACGGACAATGAAGAAAGTCAAATAACAAAGTTTTACTGTTGTGAACACGCACAACAAACACAACAAATTACAATTTCGGTCACAAGTCGAATTCCAACGGTGTCGTGTGGGCAGGCTCGACGATAGGAGACGTCTGTCCAAGTCGAACCGGAACCACCCGATTTCCTCCGCCACCGAACCCCGGGAATACTGGAGCCGCCAAGTCCCGAACTCCCAGGTGGTCACTGCCTCCGCTCGTCGGATCCGGTACTGCTGGCGAGGAACAGAAACAGTCAGATGTGGGTGCGGCTGCACCCAACAACACGTGGGGTGGAAAACACCACCTCCACCTCTAATCAGACACAACATTGTAATGTAGGAATAAGAGTACTTATCCAAATACGTCCTTCTCAGTCTTCAGTTGTTTTACACACAAGCAACAAGGTATTAATCCGTATGGCTGGCTGAGTTCGTTACCTCCGTGGTAGAGCGATATCTCGGCAATGAGGTGGAGATGCCGTCCAGCTGATATACCCCTCCGTTGATGGATGTCAGCTGTCTCAGTTGATAGGTGACGGCTGTCACCTTGGCTGCTCCTGTGAGGCGGCAGCGCCCTCTGGTGCCTGGAGCCCGCACTCCAGGCAGGGCGCCCTCTGGTGGTGGTGGGCCAGCAGTACCTCCTCTTCAGCGGCCCACACAACAGGACCCCCCCCTCAACGGGCGCCTCCTGGCGCCCGACCGGGCTTGTCCGGGTGGCGGCGGTAGAAGTCGGCCAGGAGGGCCGGGTCCAGGATGAAGCTCCTCTTCACCCAGGAGCGTTCTTCGGGGCCGTACCCCTCCCAGTCCACCAGGTATTGCAAGCCCCGGCCCATCCGTCGGACATCCAGAAGCCGGCGCACAGTCCAAGCCGGCTCGCCATCGATGATCCAGGCAGGAGGTGGCGCCGGACCGGGAGTGCAGAGGGGCGAGGTGTGATGCCGTTTGAGTTTGAGTTTTGACACATGGAACACGGGATGGATCCACAGTGAGGCCGGTAGCTGAAGCCTCACTGCGGCGGGATTGATGATTTTGAGGATCTTGTACGGTCCTATGTATCGTTCTTTCAATTTCGGGGAGGCCACTTGCAGTGGAATGTCCTTGGTGGACAACCACACTTCCTGCCCGGGGCGATACGTAGGGGCCGGGGTCCGCCGCCGGTCTGCATGGGTCTTCGCCCTCGTCCGGGCCCTCAACAATGCAGAATGGGCGGCACGCCACACCCGACGGCACTTCCGCAGGTGGGCCTGGACCGAGGGCACACCGACCTCTCCCTCAACCACCGGAAACAATGGGGGCTGATACCCCAAACACACCTCAAAAGGGGAGAGGCCGGTGGCTGACGACACTTGACTGTTGTGGGCGTACTCGATCCAGGCCAGATGAGCACTCCAGGCCGCCGGGTGCGCGGCTGTCACACAACGTAGTGTCTGCTCCATCTCTTGATTGGCCCGTTCTGCTTGCCCGTTGGTTTGGGGGTGATACCCGGACGAGAGACTGACCGTGGCCCCCAGTTCCCGGCAAAAGCTCCTCCAGACATGCGAGGAGAACTGGGGACCGCGATCAGAGACGATGTCTGATGGTATCCCATGCAGCCGGACGACGTGGTGGACCAGGAGGTCCGCTGTCTCCTGGGCCGTTGGGAGCTTCGGGAGGGCCACGAAGTGGGCCGCCTTGGAGAATCGTCCACTATCGTGAGGATGACGGTGTTTCCCTGAGACGGCGGGAGGCCCGGGTTGGGGGCCAGTCTCTCACCGCCGCAACCTTGGCCGGATCAGGAGCGACGGAGTTGGGGGAGATGATGAACCCCAGGAAGGACAAAGAGGTGCGGTGAAACTCACACTTCTCGCCCTTAACAAACAGCCGGTTCTCCAATAACCGCTGCAGGACCTGACGTACATGTCGAACATGGGTCTCAGGATCCGGAGAAAAGATGAGTATGTCGTCAAGATATACGAAGACGAATCGGTGCAGGAAGTCCCGCAAGACATCATTAACCAATGCTTGGAACGTCGCGGGAGCGTTTGTAAGACCGAACGGCATGACCAGGTACTCAAAATGACCTAACGGGGTGTTAAATGATGCTGAGAATGACAGCCTCAACACTGCATTTAATCTATTATTAGACTCTATTGGCTTTGCTCAAAAAGTAAATGAGTCCACCCACCACTTTAATCATATCTTAGATCTTGTTCTGACTTATGGTATGGAAATAGAAGACTTAACAGTATTTCCTGAAAACTCCCTTCTGTCTGATCATTTTTTAATAACATTTACATTTACCCTGATGGACTACCCTGCAGTGGGGAATAAGTTTCATTACACTAGAAGTCTTTCAGAAAGCGCTGTAACTAGGTTTAAGGATATGATTCCTTCGTTATGTTCTCTAATGTCATATACCAACACAGAGCAGAGTAGCTACCTAAACTCTATAAGGGAGTTAGAGTATCTCGTCAATAGTTTTACATCCTCTTTGAAGACAACTTTGGATGCTGTAGCTCCTCTGAAAAAGAGAGCTTTAAATCAGAAGTGTCTGACTCCGTGGTATAACTCACAAACTCGTAGCTTAAAGCAGATAACCCGTAAGTTGGAGAGGAAATGGCGTCTCACTAATTTAGAAGATCTTCACTTAGCCTGGAAAAAGAGTTTGTTGCTCTATAAAAAAGCCCTCCGTAAAGCTAGGACATCTTTCTACTCATCACTAATTGAAGAAAATAAGAATAACCTCAGGTTTCTTTTCAGCACTGTAGCTAAGCTGACAAAGAGTCAGAGCTCTATTGAGCTGAGTATTCCATTAACTTTAACTAGTAATGACTTCATGACTTTCTTTGCTAACAAAATTTTGACTATTAAAGAAAAAATTACTCATAACCATCCCAAAGATGTATCATTATCTTTGGCTGCTTTCAGTGATGCCGGTATTTGGTTAGACTCTTTCTCTCCGGTTGTTCTGTCTGAGTTATTTTCATTGGTTGCTTCGTCCAAACCATCGGCATGTTTATTGGACCCCATTCCTGCCAGGCTGCTCAAGGAAGTCCTACCATTATTTAATGCTTCAATCTTAAATATGATCAATCTATCTTTGTTAGTTGGTTATGTACCACAGGCCTTTAAGGTGGCAGTAATTAAACCATTACTTAAAAAGCCATCACTTGACCCAGCTATCTTAGCTAATTATAGGCCAATTTCCAACCTTCCTTTTCTCTCAAAGATTCTTGAGAGGGTAGTTGTAAAACAGCTAACTGATCACCTGCAGAGGAATGGTCTATTTGAAGAGTTTCAGTCAGGTTTTAGAATTCATCATAGTACAGAAACAGCATTAGTGAAGGTTACAAATGATCTTCTTATGGCTTCGGACAGTGGACTTATCTCTGTGCTTGTTCTGTTGGACCTCAGTGCTGCTT
Organism: Thalassophryne amazonica; assembly: GCF_902500255.1. Lineage (NCBI taxonomy): Eukaryota > Metazoa > Chordata > Actinopteri > Batrachoidiformes > Batrachoididae > Thalassophryne > Thalassophryne amazonica. The sequence continues at coordinate 34,405,499 of NC_047113.1, forward strand.
TTGATACTGTTGACCATAAAATTTTATTACAGAGATTAGAGCATGTCATAGGTATTAAAGGCACTGCGCTGCGGTGGTTTGAATCATATTTGTCTAATAGATTACAGTTTGTTCATGTAAATGGGGAATCTTCTTCACAGACTAAAGTTAATTATGGAGTTCCACAAGGTTCTGTGCTAGGACCAATTTTATTCACTTTATACATGCTTCCCTTAGGCAGTATTATTAGACGGTATTGCTTAAATTTTCATTGTTACGCAGATGATACCCAGCTTTATCTATCCGTGAAGCCAGAGGATACACACCAATTAGCTAAACTGCAGGATTGTCTTACAGACATAAAGACATGGATGACCTCTAATTTCCTGCTTTTAAACTCAGATAAAACTGAAGTTATTGTACTTGGCCCCACAAATCTTAGAAGCATGGTGTCTAACCAGATCGTTACTCTGGATGGCATTTCCCTGATCTCTAGTAATACTGTGTGAAATCTTGGAGTCATTTTGATCAGGATATGTCATTCAAAGCGCATATTAAACAAATATGTAGGACTGGCCTTTTGCATTTACGCAATATCTCTAAAATCAGAAAGGTCTTGTCTCAGAGTGATGCTGAAAAACTAATTCATGCATTTATTTCCTCTAGGCTGGACTATTGTAATTCATTATTATCAGGTTGTCCTAAAAGTTCCCTAAAAAGCCTTCAGTTGGTTCAGAATGCTGCAGCTAGAGTACTGACGGGGACTAGCAGGAGAGCGCATATCTCACCCGTGTTGGCCTCTCTTCATTGGCTTCCTGTTAATTCTAGAATAGAATTTAAAATTCTTCTTCTTACTTATAAGGTTTGAATAATCAGGTCCCATCTTATCTTAGGGACCTCGTAGTACCATATTACCCCATTAGAGCGCTTCGCTCTCAGACTGCAGGCTTACTTGTAGTTCCTAGGGTTTGTAAGAGTAGAATGGGAGGCAGAGCCTTCAGCTTTCAGGCTCCTCTCCTGTGGAACCAGCTCCCAATTCAGATCAGGGAGACAGATACCCTCTCTACTTTTAAGATTAGGCTTAAAACTTTCCTTTTCGCTAAGGCTTATAGTTAGGGCTGGATCGGGTGACCCTGGACCATCCCTTGGTTATGCTGCTTTAGACGTAGATTGTGGGGGGGTTCCCATGATGCACTGTTTCTTTCTCTTTTTGCTCCGTATGCATCACTCTGCATTTAATCATTAGTGATCGATCTCTGCCCCCTTCACGGCATGTCTTTTCCTGGTTTTTTTCCCTCAGCCCCAACCAGTCTCAGCAGAAGACTGCCCCTCCCTGAGCCTGGTTCTGCTGGAGGTTTGTTCCTGTTAAAAGGGAGTTTTTCCTTCCCACTGTTGCCAAGTGCTTGCTCATAGGGGGTCGTTTTGACCGTTGGGGTTTTTTATAATTATTGTATGGCCTTGCCTTACAATATGGAGCGCCTTGGGGCAACTGTTTGTTGTGATTTGGCGCTATATAAGAAAAAAGTTGATTGATTGATTGATTAAATGCCGTCTTCCACTCGTCTCCCTTCCGGATCCGAACCAGATGATACGCATTCCTAAGATCAAGCTTGGTGAATATCTTAGCTCCATGCAGGGGCGTGAACACCGAATCCAACAAGGGTAAGGGGTATCGGTTACGAACCGTGATTTCGTTCAGCCCCCTGTAATCGATGCATGGACGTAATCCGCCATCCTTTTTCCCCACAAAAAAGAAACCCGCACCCATCGGGGAGGTGGAATTCCGGATCAACCCGGCAGCCAAAGAGTCCCGGATGTAGGTCTCCATTGATTCGCGTTCAGGTCGTGAGAGGTTGTACAGCCTACTGGACGGGAACTCAACACCTGGAACCAAATCAATGGCACAATCATACGGGCGGTGCGGGGGAAGGGTGAGCGCCAGATCCTTGCTGAACACCTCCGCAAGGTCATGGTACTGCACCGGAACCGTCCCTAGATTGGGCGGGGCTCTGACCTCCTCCCTGGCCTGGGAACCGGGAGGAACCGAGGAACCTAAACATACCCGATGGCAGGTCTCGCTCCACTGAACCACTACCCCGGACGGCCAATCGATCCGGGGATTGTGTTTCAACATCCAGGGGAACCCTAAAATCACACGGGAGGTGGCCGGAGTCACAAAAAACTCGATCTCCTCCCGGTGATTCCCCGACACCACCAGAGTTACTGGTGGTGTCTTGTGAGTGATTGGAGGGAGTAGGGAGCCATCTAGCGCCCGTACCTGCACAGGCGAGGTAAGCGCCACCAGAGGGAATCCTATCTCCCTGGCCCATTTGCTGTCTAGCAAATTCCCTTCTGAGCCCATGTCCACCAGTGCTGGGGCCTTCAGGGTTAAATCCTCATACAGGATGGTAACTGGGAGTCATGTGGCGATGTGGGTGTGTCCCACGTGAATGTCTCGGCCCACCCCTAGCCCAGTTTCTAGGGGCGGGCGTTGGTGTTTAACCGCTCGGGGCAGTCTCTTAGTTGATGCTCAATCGAGCCACAAACAAAACACGCCCCATGGGCCAGCCTCCTTTGAGTAACCGGTGCCCTAAATGTTGCCCTACTCGTGTCCATAGCTTCGTCAGCAGGGGGGGCTGTAACCGCACGGAGCGCAGGGGCCGTGGAGCGTGGGGAGGGCGGAACGCGGTCGGAACCGGAAGGGAGAGGGACGACGCGTGCCCGGCCACGCCCTTTGTCTCGTTCCCGACGGCGCTCTTCTAACCGATTGTCTAATCGTATGACAAGATCGATGAGCCCATCTAAATCCCGCGGTTCGTCCTTAGCCACCAGGTGCTCCTTGAGGACCAACGACAGTCCGTTTACAAAGGCGGCGCGGAGGGCAGTGCTATTCCAGCTGGACCTCGCAGCCGCGATGCGGAAGTCGACTGCATAGGCAGCTGCGCTCCGGCGCCCCTGTCTCATTGACAGCAGCACGGCTGAAGCGGTCTCTCCTCTATTAGGGTGATCGAACACTGTTCTGAACTCCCTCACAAACCCATCATATGTCTGAAGGAGCCGTGAATTTTGCTCCCAGAGCGCTGTAGCCCAAGCGCGTGCCTCACCACGAAGCAGATTTATCACATAAGCTACTTTGCTAGCGTCAGTCGCGTACATGACGGGACGCTGTGCGAAGACGAGCGAACACTGCATAAGGAAATCCGCGCACGTCTCCACACAGCCTCCGTACGGCTCTGGGGGGCTTATGTATGCTTCAGGGGAAGGTGGGAGGGGTCGTTGAACGACCAGTGGAACGTCACTGTTACGCACAGGGTCGACGGGAGGGAGAGCCGCAGCGGCGCCCGGAGGGCGCGCTTCCACCTGCGCGGCGAGAGCCTCCACCCTGCGGTTCAGGAGGACGTTCTGCTCGGTCATCAAATCCAACCGAGTCGTGAAAGCGGTGAGGATCCGCTGCAACTCACCGATCACCCCTCCCGCGGCCGCCTGTGTGCCCTGTTCTTCCATTGGCCGTTCAACAGCCGGTTGACGCCCCTCGGGATCCATGACGCTGGCCGAGATATCCTGTTGGGGAAAGTGAGGAACACGGACCCACAACAGGGGGCGCAAATGAACGGACAATGAAGAAAGTCAAATAACAAAGTTTTACTGTTGTGAACACGCACAACAAACACAACAAATTACAATTTCGGTCACAAGTCGAATTCCAACGGTGTCGTGTGGGCAGGCTCGACGATAGGAGACGTCTGTCCAAGTTGAACCGGAACCACCCGATTTCCTCCGCCACCGAACCCCGGGAATACTGGAGCCGCCAAGTCCCGAACTCCCAGGTGGTCACTGCCTCCGCTCGTCGGATCCGGTACTGCTGGCGAGGAACAGAAACAGTCAGATGTGGGTGCGGCTGCACCCAACAACACGTGGGGTGGAAAACACCACCTCCACCTCTAATCAGACACAACACTGTAATGTAGGAATAAGAGTACTTATCCAAATACGTCCTTCTCAGTCTTCAGTTGTTTTACACACAAGCAACAAGGTATTAATCCGTATGGCTGGCTGAGTTCATTACCTCCGTGGTAGAGCGATATCTCGGCAATGAGGTGGAGATGCCGTCCAGCTGATATACCCCTCCGTTGATGGATGTCAGCTGTCTCAGTTGATAGGTGACGGCTGTCACCTTGGCTGCTCCTGTGAGGCGGCAGCGCCCTCTGGTGCCTGGAGCCCGCACTCCAGGCAGGGCGCCCTCTGGTGGTGGTGGGCCAGCAGTACCTCCTCTTCAGCGGCCCACACAACAGGACCACCTGTTAGCAAGTTCTTCATGGAGGTGAAGAAAGCAAATGATGCCAACACCGTCAGCAGCATATTCGGGCCATACTGTAATTTTGTGTGTTTATATGTATAACAGCCATAAAATAAATGAATGATTAACCTCGCTTGCTCGGTCTGTATGAGGATATCAGACCTCTATGTTTTTCGCACAGACCTCACTGCGCTCGGTCCGTTCTGACACCTCAGTCTGATATTTCCGACAGACTTCTCGCTCAGTTAATAATCCTTTATTATTACTGGAGTTTATTTTGTTGAGTGTTTTGATTCTTGGGAAAGCCCAATATAAATTGTTCAGATGATTATTATTCATTATTAATAACAAAGTTAGATTTTTTACTGTGCAAGTCCCAGGGCCTCCCAGATCAGTTAAGAAGAACAAAAAACTCCTGAAAATGTTCTTTTTTTCATACCTCTGATATGTTCTTCCATTTGGTGCCTGAGCTCGTCCTGTAAATATCTCACCGTGCCTGAGATGTCTCTCAGAAGAGTCTGCTGGCTGCCATTTGGGGTTTGACAGCTCTGACAAATTTAAGCAAAATAGGATTCTTATGTGAGAATTTCTTATTTTGCTACATTACTGTAAAAACAAACAAAAAAAATGCTGTGGTACAGACCTTCACTTGGGCTTTTATCTTCTCTGATTCTTGCCTTCTTTTCTTCCATGACTGCTTTTTCAGCAGCTGGTGGACAGACCACAGACGTCATTTGTAGCAGATGGTAATATGTCATTAATTATTATTTAGTATCATCTATTATGGTGTTCTAAGCTTCTGGGGAAAACCTGGTCTTGTTAGGAGAGACGGCATCCATCCCACTTTGGATGGAGCAGCTCTCATTTCTAGAAATCTGGCCAATTTTCTTAAATCCTCCAAACCGTGACTATCCAGGGTTGGGACCAGGAAGCAGAGTTGTAGTCTTACACACCTCTCTGCAGCTTCTCTCCCCCTGCCATCCCCTCATTACCCCATCCCCGTAGAGACGGTGCCTGCTCCCAGACTACCAATAACCAGCAAAAATCTATTTAAGCATAAAAATTCAAAAAGAAAAAATAATATAGCACCTTCAACTGCACCACAGACTAGTTAGCTAGTTAGCACTCTCCTAATGATGGGATGGAGAGTGCTAACTAGCGCACAATAGGTGCTAATTAGAGCTATTGTTTAGTCACTAGCCTATAGCAGTCGGCCTCTCGGTAGGAGGGGTCTGGTTAGGTTAAAAAACTCCACCTTTTGTTGGCTTCTGGTTTATTCTTCTCTACAAGAGTCAAGGCAGAAGTCAGACTACCAGAGCAAGAATTTTAGCTGAGGAAGCTTCTGTGATTTGAATCGAAACGTCCTCACGTCAAGCAACCCAGTCCAGTCGAAGATTCAAGCTTCTCTACTTGATTTGATTTGATTCTTTACATAAATTACCTGCAGGCTTTGAGTCAGCTCTGCCAGCCTGTAGGCATTCTGAACATCATGTCCAACTTGTGAAATCATTGTGGTTCTGAGGTCTGTGATATTATCTCTGATCTTTTGCTCGTTTGTCTTTGGACACCAGGGAGCAGCAGTTGCCTTAGTTACTAACCCCCTCACTTTCTGGGCCAAAGCTAAATCTGAGGAGGTGTCATCATCCAGAAGACCTGATAGAACAAGAGAAAAATCTCTGCTCAGTTCTGTGCCCAAAGGGCTTTTGGTAATTTGGAACCAGAGGCTAACTTACCTCGAGGGAAGATGAAGTAGATGAGAACCGTCTTCCAGTTTCCTGTTAAAATGTCTTTTAGGAGAAATGGGAGGAGCTTGTCACCTGCTGGGGCTCCACACTGAATTTGATCCAAAGTTTTCCCCAGTGGGTTGACACTGAAATATATTCAGCAGTTATTAAAAAGTCTAACGCAACATTTAAAATGTGACAAAACTTTTATATCTTAACAGGTTGTCAGAAGTTTGTCCTTTGGCCAACTTAGTTGATGTCTGATGAGAGGATGGGATGGAACTTCTTGTATGTGTGTGATTTTCTGTCTGATGCTCAAATTAAAGCAGGTTTAAGGAGGCTACAACAAGTCTGTGGTCAGAATTCACAAACTGTACAGTTCTACAGACCCTGCAGGAATCTCTAGGGATCTTCTCACTGGAACAAGGATCCAGCAACATGTAGTAGTCAACATTGTACAAAGTCAAGGAGCAGTGAGCCATTTTTACTACACTTTCCAAATGTATGTGGAACAATACAGTCTTCGTAACCAGGCAGGTTACTGCCGGCGATTCCACTGAAATCATCCGTGAACATAGGGCTATCACCTCTGGGGCAGTCCTCAATAAATGGTGAGTTCTACACCACTTTTCCTTCTGATATAGACACTCAAAACACTTTACAATGACACCTCATATTCACTGAATCACACACATTTGCACACCAATGTCAGGCACTTAACTGCACACCTGGATTAAGGAATTTGTTCAATGGCATCTTAGATTCCTGTCTGACAAGAAATCAAACCAAGCAGCCTCTAATCAGAAGCTTGCCACTTGAGCTGCCGGGCAGAGGTGGAAAACCCCGGATTCAGTGACTCAAAATCCTCCCACATATTATTTGGTCCATCCACCCACTGAGCCAGCTGATTATCATCAGTCCAACTGGTCAGGCAGGTAGATGAGTTGGTCACTGAAATCACCCTTTTAGATGCACAGGTACAGCAGGTACAATAAGTATTAAACATGTCACCATTTTTCTCAGTAAATATGTTTATGAAGGTGCTGTTGGCATGAGATTTTCATCAGTTATCAGTAACAATCCAAGTCATACACACATATAAAGAAAACAAAATTAGTACAGAAATGAAGTTATGTGTAATAAAATGGAATGACGTGCGGAAAATTATTATTTTCCGCACATCAATCAATCAATCAATCAATTTTTTTTTTATATAGCGCCAAATCACAACAAACAGTTGCCCCAAGGCGCTTTATATTGTAAGGCAAGGCCATACAATAATGATGTAAAACCCCAACGGTCAAAACGACCCCCTGTGAGCAAGCACTTGGCTACAGTGGGAAGGAAAAAACTCCCTTTTAACAGGAAGAAACCTCCAGCAGAACCAGGCTCAGGGAGGGGCAGTCTTCTGCTGGGACTGGTTGGGGCTGAGGGAGAGAACCAGGAAAAAGACATGCTGTGGAGGGGAGCAGAGATCGATCACTAATGATTAAATGCAGAGTGGTGCATACAGAGCAAAAAGAGAAAGAAACAGTGCATCATGGGAACCCCCCAGCAGTCTACGTCTATAGCAGCATAACTAAGGGATGGTTCAGGGTCACCTGATCCAGCCCTAACTATAAGCTTTAGCAAAAAGGAAAGTTTTAAGCCTAATCTTAAAAGTAGAGAGGGTGTCTGTCTCCCTGATCTGAATTGGGAGCTGGTTCCACAGGAGAGGAGCCTGAAAGCTGAAGGCTCTGCCTCCCATTCTACTCTTACAAACCCTAGGAACTACAAGTAAGCCTGCAGTCTGAGAGCGAAGCGCTCTATTGGGGTGATATGGTACTACGAGGTCCCTAAGATAAGATGGGACCTGATTATTCAAAACCTTATAAGTAAGAAGAAGAATTTTAAATTCTATTCTAGAATTAACAGGAAGCCAATGAAGAGAGGCCAATATGGGTGAGATATGCTCTCTCCTTCTAGTCCCCGTCAGCACTCTAGCTGCAGCATTTTGAATTAACTGAAGGCTTTTTAGGGAACTTTTAGGACAACCTGATAATAATGAATTACAATAGTCCAGCCTAGAGGAAATAAATGCATGAATTAGTTTTTCAGCATCACTCTGAGACAAGACCTTTCTGATTTTAGAGATATTGCGTAAATGCAAAAAAGCAGTCCTACATATTTGTTTAATATGCGCTTTGAATGACATATCCTAATCAAAAATGACTCCAAGATTTCTCACAGTATTACTAGAGGTCAGGGTAATGCCATCCAGAGTAAGGATCTGGTTAGACACCATGTTTCTAAGATTTGTGGGGCCAAGTACAATAACTTCAGTTTTATCTGAGTTTAAAAGCAGGAAATTAGAGGTCATCCATGTCTTTATGTCTGTAAGACAATCCTGCAGTTTAGCTAATTGGTGTGTGTCGTCTGGCTTCATGGATAGATAAAGCTGGGTATCATCTGCGTAACAATGAAAATTTAAGCAATACCGTCTAATAATACTGCCTAAGGGAAGCATATATAAAGTGAATAAAATTGGTCCTAGCACAGAACCTTGTGGAACTCCATAATTAACTTTAGTCTGTGAAGAAGATTCCCCATTTACATGAACAAATTGTAATCTATTAGACAAATATGATTCAAACCACCGCAGCGCAGTGCCTTTAATACCTATGGCATGCTCTAATCTCTGTAATAAAATTTTATGGTCAACAGTATCAAAAGCAGCACTGAGGTCTAACAGAACAAGCACAGAGATGAGTCCACTGTCCGAGGCCATAAGAAGATCATTTGTAACCTTCACTAATGCTGTTTCTGTACTATGATGAATTCTAAAACCTGACTGAAACTCTTCAAATAGACCATTCCTCTGCAGATGATCAGTTAGCTGTTTTACAACTACCCTTTCAAGAATTTTTGAGAGAAAAGGAAGGTTGGAGATTGGCCTATAATTAGCTAAGATAGCTGGGTCAAGTGATGGCTTTTTAAGTAATGGTTTAATTACTGCCACCTTAAAAGCCTGTGGTACATAGCCAACTAACAAAGATAGATTGATCATATTTAAGATCGAAGCATTAAATAATGGTAGGGCTTCCTTGAGCAGCCTGGTAGGAATGGGGTCTAATAAACATGTTGATGGTTTGGATGAAGTAACTAATGAAAATAACTCAGACAGAACAATCGGAGAGAAAGAGTCTAACCAAATACCGGCATCACTGAAAGCAGCCAAAGATAACGATACGTCTTTGGGATGGTTATGAGTAATTTTTTCTCTAATAGTTAAAATTTTGTTAGCAAAGAAAGTCATGAACTCATTACTAGTTAAAGTTAATGGAATACTCAGCTCAATAGAGCTCTGACTCTTTGTCAGCCTGGCTACAGTGCTGAAAAGAAACCTGGGGTTGTTCTTATTTTCTTCAATTAGTGATGAGTAGAAAGATGTCCTAGCTTTACGGAGGGCTTTTTTATAGAGCAACAGACTCTTTTTCCAGGCTAAGTGAAGATCTTCTAAATTAGTGAGACGCCATTTCCTCTCCAACTTACGGGTTATCTGCTTTAAGCTACGAGTTTGAGAGTTATACCATGGAGTCAGACACTTCTGATTTAAAGCTCTCTTTTTCAGAGGAGCTACAGCATCCAAAGCTGTCTTCAATGAGGATGTAAAACTATTGACGAGATACTCTTATCTCCCTTACAGAGTTTAGGTAGCTATTCTGCACTGTGTTGTTATATGGCATTAGAGAACATAAAGAAGGAATCATATCCTTAAACCTAGTTACAGCGCTTTCTGAAAGACTTCTAGTGTAATGAAACTTATTCCCTACTGCTGGGTAGTCCATCAGAGTAAATGTAAATGTTATTAAAAAATGATCAGACAGAAGGGAGTTTTCAGGGAATACTGTTAAGTCTTCTATTTCCATACCATAAGTCAGAACAAGATCTAAGATATGATTAAAGTGGTGGGTGGACTCATTTACTTTTTGAGCAAAGCCAATAGAGTCTAATAATAGATTAAATGCAGTGTTGAGGCTGTCATTCTCAGCATCTGTGTGGATGTTAAAATCGCCCACTATAATTATCTTATCTGAGCTAAGCACTAAGTCAGACAAAAGGTCTGAAAATTCACAGAGAAACTCACAGTAACGACCAGGTGGACGATAGATAATAACAAATAAAACTGGTTTTTGGGACTTCCAATTTGGATGGACAAGACTAAGAGACAAGCTTTCAAATGAATTAAAGCTCTGTCTGGGTTTTTGATTAATTAATAAGCTGGAATGGAAGATTGCTGCTAATCCACCGCCCCGGCCCGTGCTACGAGCATTCTGACAGTTAGTGTGACTCGGGGGTGTTGACTCATTTAAACTAACATATTCATCCTGCTGTAACCAGGTTTCTGTTAGGCAGAATAAATCAATATGTTGATCAATTATTATATCATTTACCAACAGGGACTTAGAAGAGAGAGACCTAATGTTTAATAGACCACATTTAACTGTTTTAGTCTGTGGTGCAGTTGAAGGTGCTATATTATTTTTTCTTTTTGAATTTTTATGCTTAAATAGATTTTTGCTGGTTATTGGTAGTCTGGGAGCAGGCACCGTCTCTACGGGGATGGGGTAATGAGGGGATGGCAGGGGGAGTGAAGCTGCAGAGAGGTGTGTAAGACTACAACTCTGCTTCCTGGTCCCAACCCTGGATAGTCACGGTTTGGAGGATTTAAGAAAATTAGCCAGATTTCTAGAAATGAGAGCTGCTCCATCCAAAGTGGGATGGATGCCGTCTCTCCTAACAAGACCAGGTTTTCCCCAGAAGCTTTGCCAATTATCTATGAAGCCCACCTCATTTTTTGGACACCACTCAGACAGCCAGCAATTCAAGGAGAACATGCGGCTAAACATGTCACTCCCGGTCTGATTGGGGAGGGGCCCAGAGAAAACTACAGAGTCCGACATTGTTTTTGCAAAGTTACACACCGATTTAATGTTAATTTTAGTGACCTCCGATTGGCGTAACCGGGTGTCATTACTGCCGACGTGAATTACAATCTTACCAAATTTACGCTTAGCCTTAACCAGCAGTTTCAAATTTCCTTCAATGTCGCCTGCTCTGGCCCCCGGAAGACAATTGACTATGGTTGCTGGTGTCGCTAACTTCACATTTCTCAAAACAGAGTCGCCAATAACCAGAGTTTGATCCTCGGCGGGTGTGTCGTCGAGTGGGGAAAAACGGTTAGAAATGTGAACGGGTTGACGGTGTACACGGGGCTTCTGTTTAGGGCTACGCTTCCTCCTCACAGTCACCCAGTCAGCCTGCTTTCCCGGCTGCTCGGGATCTGCCAGGGGGGAACTAACGGCGGCTAAGCTACCTTGGTCCGCACCGACTACAGGGGCCTGGCTAGCTGTAGAATTTTCCACGGTGCGGAGCCGAGTCTCCAATTCGCCCAGCCTGGCCTCCAAAGCTACGAATAAGCTACACTTATTACAAGTACCATTACTGCTAAAGGAGGCCGAGGAATAACTAAACATTTCACACCCAGAGCAGAAAAGTGCGGGAGAGACAGGAGAAGCCGCCATGCTAAATCGGCTAAGAGCTAGTAGCTACGCTAAGCTAGCGGATTCCTAAAAACACGCAAAGTGAATAATGTGTAAATAATTTAGAGGTGATTCAGCAGAAGGAGTGCTTTAGTTAAGGCACGTAAAGATTACACTGGGAAACAAATCGTAATCTAGATAACTAGATCAATCTAACTGCGCAGATTAAACAGCTAACAGATACAGAAAAACACCGCTGTGCTCCGGAACAGGAAGTGATACAATACCGCAGTCATCATTACTATAATTCTAACACTCTTATTTAAATTTATTTAATACTTCATAAAAAGTCTTTGTTGGTAATAACAGCTTCAAGACACCTCCTGTAAGGACACATGCATTGCTCAGGTGTGATTTTGACTCATTATTCCACAGAAACAGTTTTCAAATCTTGAAGGTTCTGTGGACCTGTTCTATGAACTCTGATCTTTACTTCTTTCCATATATTTTTGTTGTTGTTGTTGTTGTTGGATTGAAGTCAGGTGACTGGCTGGGCAAAATACAAAAGATGTATTTTTTTGATAAATTGTCTGACATTCTTAAAAGATTTAGCAGTAAAGAATTAATTATTATGGGAGATTTTAATTTGAACTGGACTGATAAAACAAAAAGGAAAAAACTAAAAGACATCACAACTAAATTTAATATGACACAAATAATTAATAGCCCCACAAGAATTATTAAATCATCTCAAACTTTACTAGACTTAATTTTTACCAATAAACCTGACCGTATTGGAAAAAGTTACAATTTGATAACAGGGTTGTCAGATCATAACTTAACTTTAATTGCTAGGAAGTTACCCAAAACACAGTACAAAAATGAAATGGGTAGCAAGAAACTTATACTTTATACCTCGCAAAAATATTAGTGCAATGGACAATGAAATTATGGAAATAGACTGGACAGGTATGAATGTAGGCAAAAACGGTGAAAAAATATGTGAAAACGTGATTACAAAGATCAGATCTGTAATTGCATACTATAGTAAACCAAAGCCACTCAAAAATAAGAAAAAACATAATTTACCATGGTTTAATGAGTCAATTTGGGTGTTGATGAAGAAAAGAGATTATGCCCTAAAAATGTATGTGAAATCAGGCCTCTTAATGAGCCGGCTTATATATACAAATTTAAGAAATAAGGTCACCTCAAAATTGAGAGCTGCCATAGCAAATTTTTCCTAGAAATAATAAAAGAAGCAAGGGGAAACAATAGAGTTCTATGGAAAAATAAAGATAAACTCTCAGGTAAGACAAAATTAGCAAATGAAACAATTAAATTAAAAATCCATGGGGAAGATGAACCTGAAAATTATGTAATTGCTGAACATTTTAATTATTACTTTTTAAATTCTGTCTGAGATTTAAGTAAACATTTTAAAAATGAACACCCCAACCAAATTTTAACTTGCACTGAAAGTTCCAATAAGCTAAAAATCTACAAATGAAACTACTGTGAACAAAGTTCTTTCATCTTTATCAAATTCTAAAGCAAAGGATATTTATGGACTTGATACCATATTCCTTAAAAAATACAAACAATCTTTTGCATTTCCTTTGACAAAAATAATTAATGGCTCATTTGACGAGTGCACTTTCCCCACTGCATTAAAAATTGCAGTTCCAATTTATATAAATTCCAATTTATAAATCAGGAGATAAGAAAGTTGTGAGCAATTATAGACCAATTACAACCCCTGGCAAAAATTACGGAATCACCGGCCTCGGAGGATATTCATTCAGTTGTTTAATTTTGTGGGAATAAAGCAGATCACAGACATGACACAAAACTAAAGTCATTTCAAATGGCAACTTTCTGGCCTTAAGAAACACTATAAGAAATCAAGAAAAAAAATTGTGGCAGTCAGTAACGGTTACTTTTTTAGACCAAGCAGATGGAAAAAAATATGGACTCACTCAATTCTGAGGAATAAATTATGGAATCACCCTGTAAATTTTCATCCCCAAAACTAACACCTGCATCAAATCAGATCTGCTCATTAGTCTGCATCTAAAAAGGAGTAATCACACCTTGGAGGGCTGTTGCACCAAGTGAACTGACATGAATCATGGTTCCAACACGAGAGATGTCAATTAAAACAAAGGAGAGGATTATCAAACTCTTAAAAGAGGGTAAATCATCACGCAATGTTGCAAAAGATGTTGGTTGTTCACAGTCAGCTGTGTCTAAACTGTGGACCAAATACAAACAACATGGGAAGGTTGTTAAAGGCAAACATACTGGTAGAACAAGGAAGACATCAAAGCGTCAAGACAGAAAACTTAAAGCAATATGTTTCAAAAATCGAAAATGCACAACAAAACAAATAAGGAATGAATGGGAGGAAACTGGAGTCAACGTCTGTGACCGAGCTGTAAGAAACCACCAAAAGGAAATGGGATTTACATACAGAAAAGCTAAACGAAAGCCATCATTAACACCTAAACAGAAAAAAACAAGGTTACAATGGGCTAAGGAAAAGCAATCGTGGACTGTGGATGACTGGATGAAAGTCATATTCAGTGATGAATCTCGAATCTGCATTGGGCAAGGTGATGATGCTGGAACTTTTGTTTGGTGCCGTTCCAATGAGATTTATAAAGATGACTGCCTGAAGAGAACATGTAAATTTCCACAGTCATTGATGATATGGAGCTGCATGTCAGGTAAAGGCACTGGGGAGATGGCTGTCATTACATCATCAATAAATGCACAAGTTTACATTGATATTTTGGACACTTTTCTTATCCCATCAATTGAAAGGATGTTTGGGGATGATGAAATCATTTTTCAAGATGATAATGCATCTTGCCATAGAGCAAAAACTGTGAAAACATTCCTTGCAAAAAGACACATAGGGTCAATGTCATGGCCTGCAAATAGTCAGGATCTTAATCCAATTGAAAATCTTTGGTGGAAGTTGAAGAAAATGGTCCATGACAAGGCTCCAACCTGCAAAGCTGATCTGGCAACAGCAATCAGAGAAAGTTGGAGCCAGATTGATGAAGAGTACTGTCACTCATTAAGTCCATGCCTCAGAGACTGCAAGCTGTTATAAAAGCCAGAGGTGGTGCAACAAAATACTAGTGATGTGTTGGAGCGTCCTTTTGTTTTTCATGATTCCATCATTTTTTCCTCAGAATTGAGAGATTCCATATTTTTTTCCATCTGCTTGGTCTAAAAAAGTAACCGTTACTGACTGCCACAATTTTTTTTTTCCTGATTTCTTATAGTGTTTCTTAAAGCCAGAAAGTTGCCATTTGAAATGACGTTAGTTTTGTGTCATGTCTGTGATCTGCTTTTTTTCTACAAAATTAAACAACTGAATGAACATCTTCCGAGGCCGGTGATTCCATAATTTTTGCCAGGGGTTGTAGTATAATTCCTGTCTTCTCAAAAGTTATGGAAACAATTGTTGCTGAACAGTTGACAGTACATTTTGAATAAAATGACCTTCTGCATCCTTTGTAGTTCGGCTTCAGAAAAAATCATTCGACTGAGACAGCTTGTTGTTACCTTCTGGAGTCAATCAAGTTAAGCCTTGATTCAGGAAAGGTGGTTGGAGCTGTGTTCTTAGACCTGCGTAAGGCTTTTGACACAATAAGTCACATGGTGTTACTTTCTAAATTAATAAAGTACAACCTCTCCACGGATACCCTTTGTTGGATAAAATCTTATCTACATGGGCGCTCTCAGTGTGTACGTGTTAATGGCGCACTGTCACAGCTGGGAGCGTGCACCATGGGAGTACCACAAGGCTCTGTCCTGGGGCCACTGTTGTTCAGTCTATATATCAATGACCTCCCATCCGTGTGTGATGGTGTAGGTGTGCAGATGTACGCTGATGACACTGTCATTTGCACGGATGGGAAGGACTCTGTACAAGTGGCAGCCAAATTATCAGTAGCAATGAACAATATTTCTGACTGGCTTAATGACTCCTGCCTAACATTGAATGTAGAAAAAACTGCAACAATGTATTTCTCAATAAAACAAAATCTTCAAACCTACCCCCTGGTGAAAGTGCAGGGTGAAACACTAAAAAATGTCACTGCGTTCAAATATTTAGGCATAATTTTGGACTCAAAACTAACTTTTAACAACCATATAAAAAAGGTTTGTCACACATTGAAATATAACTTGTCAAATTTCAGAGGTATAAGAAATTCTCTGAGCATCCAAGGAGCCAAAATCTACATGAATGCAATGATATTGTCTCACTTAACTTTTGGTATTTCATGTTGGTCACAAGCAAATAAGACAACAATGAAACCACTGGAATCAATCCATAAACAGGCACTTAAAATTACTGATAGAAAATCACGACTATGTCATCATTGCAAAATACTTGGCAAACATAAAATGCTGAGTTTTGAAAACATGGTTGTATTTTCAAACTTACGTCTGTTGTTCAAAATTATTAATAATATGCCGCTGAATATGTTTGCTACATTGACCTCTGAACAGATGACCAGAACAACAAGGTCCACATGCCAGGGTCAGTGTGGCATCCCCAAAAGAAAGACTGCACTCGGCCAATCAGCTTTTTCCTTTAAAACTATAACTGAATGAAATAAATTACCAATAGTGTTAAAACTATGTAAAGACTACACAAAGTTTAGCATCGATTTAAAAAACCATTTAATAACAACTCAGACATGTCGCCATTAATGAACTGATGGGGAGGGGATGGGGGGTGCGGGTGTGTAGTTTATTTGTAATTATATTTATGTAGACCCAGGTGATATAGTGTTTTTTAATGGTTGATTAATATAGAATGTGTTTTAAATGTTTTTGCTATTGTGTATGTACATAGATTGTATTAATGTGTATATAGACTGCATTGGGAGGAGGCCCCGGGGAAGACCCAGGACATGCTGGAGGGACTACATTTCTCGGCTGGCTTGGGAACACCTTGGGGTTCCCCCGGAGGAGCTGGGGGAGGTGTGTGTGGATCGGGAGGTCTGGGCGGCTTTGTTTGAGCTGCTGCCGCCGCAATCCGACTCTGGATAAAGCGGAAGAAAATGGATGGATGGATGTTTTATGATATGTGTTTTGTATGTCACAGGGACTGCAGATGGAAATTAGATCTGAGAGCTATAGTCTGGTACAACGCATCTTTTTAATGTTTTATTGATTAATGCTTTTGTACATGGTCCCTGCCAAATATACCAAATAAAATAAATAAATAAATAGCAGCTTTGTTTTCATTCTCTGAAACCAATTGAGAGTTTCCTTGGCTGTGTGTTTGGGATCATTGTCTTGCTGAAATACCCTCCCTTGTTTCATTTTCATCTTCCTGGTAGATGGCAGCAGAATCTTTTATTAAGAATGTCACAGTACATTTTTACATTCATCCTTCCTTCAGTATATGAAGTTTTCCAGTACCATCTGCTGAAGAACAGTCCCACACCATGATGTTCCCACCTCAAAACTTCACTGTTGGTATGGTGTTTTGGGGGCGATGTGCAGCACCATTTATGATGTGTATTATGGCATCCAAAGAGTTCAGTTTTGGTCTCATCTGACCAGACTGTATTCTCCCAGTGTTTCACAGGCCTGTCTAAATGTTCTGCAGCAAACTTGAAATGAGCTTCAACATGTTTTTTCTTCAGCAATAGAGCCATGTGTGGTGAGCGTGCATACAGGCCATGGTGGTTGAGTGCTTTACTCTTTGTTTTCTTTCAAAGAATTGTACCTACTAATTCCAGGTCTTTCTGAAGTGACCCTTGGCTCTTGGACAACTCTTCTGATAATTCTTTTCATTCCTCTGTCAGTAATCTTGCGAGGAACACCTGATCATGGCAGGCGGTTTATGGTGAAATGATGATTTTTCCACTTTCAGGCCCCAACAGTGCTCGCTAGAACATTCAGAAGTTCAGACACTCTTCTGTAACCAATGCCATATGTTTTGCAACAGTAAGTTTGTGAAAATCACAAGAAAGCATTTACCCATCATGAGATGTTTCTTGTGTGACACCTTTTTATAGGCCATCAGTTGAGACTGAACTAGCTGATATTAATTTGCACTGACAAGGGGCAGGGTTGCTTTATAATTACTAATAGATTTCAGATGGTGTCTTGGCTTTCCATGTCTTTTTGCATCTTCCTTTCTTCAGGTGTTCAGTACTTTTTTCCTATGTTATTTCACATTACACATACTGTAACTTAATTAATGGAACTCTGTGGTTTGATTTCTTGGTATGTGTAGATTATTTGGGTTGTTACTGATATCTGGTGATACTTTTATGTCAATATAGCACCTTTATAAATATATTTACGGAAATAAATGGTGACATGTAAAATGGTTATTTTTCCACCTCTGCTGCCAGGCCATGACCCTCATGTTAGCTTTCACTCTTTTCAAAGTCCACCTGGTGGAGCAGTGGTTTAAGCAATCTTTCCTTACAAACAGAACGCTGGAGTTTTGGATTCATGCATGTGGACAAAAACCGATGTAGTGCCAAGGCATCATCCTGACAGAAACGTAGCAACACACTCTTATCTGATGGTAATTCAGGAAGAGTTTTGAAGCATATCCAGATCTGCCAGTGCCAAAAGACCTCGTTGATGCCCCTACAAAGTCCGTACATTTATCCCTAACCCTAACCCTGACCACAGATAGACAAACAGCACTAAGTTGGTCACTAAAGCGTCACCCTGTATGTGCACACAGGATGTTGTTTCAGGTCCCTGTGGACCACGTAACGGACAGCTGACTGTGTGTAACTGACCCTCTGAGGTCAGTCCTGCTGGCTCCTCCTGTCAGGATGAACAGCTGCAGTCTGCTGCTACTGACCTCAGACTCCACCACCTCTGGATGGAGTTTCTTTCAACGCCAGTGACAACAGAGAACTGCACCTGTGGGAAAGCAAACACCAACACATGTAGAATGCTGCACGCAAATGTTCATTCATTCATCGTACATTTTACAAAGGGCCATCTTGTTAGTAAGGCCAACCACTCAATCTCACAGCAGTAAGGTGATTTGAATGTATAATTCTGAACATTAATCAAGGTAACTCAGTTAAAGGGCTGTTTTATGCAAAACCATGATACATTTACTTTTACTGTTAAAACTAGAGTTTTTATTTAAGCATCCTTAAAGTTCAACTATTCTGGTTGTGTGGGAAGAGAAATCACTGTTTTAAGCAAAATGTTGGCCTGAAAGTGTTGTTTTACACTTCTGTGACATATGTCACAAAAGCCTTTTTTTTTAAATCCTGCTTGTTGTGTGGGACACACCCACTGAGTCAGTCGTTCTGTGCAGGACACGCCCAGACAGTGTTCAGAAGCAAAATTGGACCACAGTGAGAGGCAGATCCTTTTCTGTCAATAATAATAATAGCAATAACAATTTCTGGGATTTTTTTAAAGTGTTTATTATATATTCATTCATCCATTTATGATGCATCATTTGAGTGTCCATGGAGTATTTTTGAATACCCACTTTCAATTTCTGTTTTAAGATACCCGATGAATTACATTGTATACTTTGCTGATTTAATTTCTGTTTTATTTAATCAAATGCTTTCTTTTGTCAATACAAAAATTTTAAAAATCTCCACCTAAAAATGAATGAAATGATCAATATAATAATAGCCTCAAACAAAATACATACAAAAAAACATGCATAGGATTTACATTAAATTTAATCAGCTAATATCTCTAACAACCCCAACATGCCTAATTCACGTGTACTTCTTTCCTGTTTCTTCCTTTCATTGCTTACATTTTTGCACCATTACTTGGTGGATTGTACATGTAGAAAATATGGTCTTCATCATTATGCTGAAGTCTTAAAATTCTAAAGATAGGATTTATTATATGGCTGGAGTTAACCATCAAAATGTGGCTTAATTTGTGATTCCTGTCTTGTAAGTCATTTTTGATAAAAGCATCAATGTAATACAATGTAACCTAAAGAACAATAACAAAAATGTCTTCTTGATAGTCTAAAATATTGCTTATTTTAAAAACTCCTTCCACTATTGTTTAATCCATAATATCTCTACCCCCCATTTTTTTATATTTTTTTTAAAGGCTGATCCCTAAAATGTACTTTCCCTTCTTTCACCTGTGTTCTAAATCTAGGTTTATTTCCTTTCACTCACGTGACCTACCTACTGGATACAGAGCATGGATCTGTCTTCAGTTTCTCTCTGCATATTTGGTAAAAGGCGTAAGCCTCTTCAGCTGATTGCACACAAACCTCACAGAAACTTCCTGCGAAACTGAGATGAAAAATAGAAACTGTGGGCCGTAAATCATTCATTCATACTTGTTCAAGGTTTTGGATTCTCACCTTTCAAGGATGGGGTGCGTCATGTGTTTCACAGATTGTCTATTGGGGCTCAGGAGATCCACTGCAGTGCCATCTGGATAAAACTGATATTTAAAAAAAAAAAAAAAACTTCAGGAGTCATTCTGAATGACATCTTTTTCATGTCTTATAAAATGTGTGGTTCTAGCAGGACAAACCTGAAGGACAGACACAGAGAGGAATAATTCTTCCTTCACGTGTGATGAAATGTGACCAAACAGGTTTATCAAAACCTAAGACAGAACAGGCATGAAATAAATAATATAACATAATGTTGCCATTCCTGGCTGTGTTGTTGGTTTCTAACTCCACCTCTTTGATGATTGCACAGTCAATCAGAGAGTTTGTCCTCCTCTGTGTAGACTCCACAGAACCAGCAGGGCCCCATTATAAACCACTGGACACGGCCTGAGTGAGACCCTGCAGGAGGTCGGGGTGAAAGTCTCTGCAGGATTATTCCGACTTTTAAACTTGGAGACATCACGGTATTTATCAGTTACATTGCATGATGATGCAAAACCCTATTAAATCATACCTGTATGTTGCTCACAGTCACCACTTGGTCAAATGAGAAGGACTTTACCTCCTGAATTTAAAACACTTTATATCAGTGAAAATGTCTGAAAAGTAAATGAGAAAGTGCTGACTGGACACATTACCTCATTTTTTCCTGACGAGAAATCCACACTGCATCCATCTTCTCCAACAGTCATGCAGTCCTTATCATCTTCTTTTGGGGAGGGGGTGGGGACAGTTGAAGTGACAATTCCTGGTACAGTAGATATAGAGATCTTGCTTTTTCCATAACTTACCTGATGTGTCAGTAAGTACAACTCCCACTCTTACAGCTTCAGCAGTCTCATGTATCTGTAGAAACACAAAAAAATATCAGTCCAAAAGAAATTAGATCACAATCCAGTCACACAGTTCTTCATTCGTAATATTTCTATGGTAAAAAACTGCTGTACTCTTGTAGACGCTGGTACTTACAGGTGCATTCATCTTCTACGTGCATCACAATGACAGGCTCACCTGGATTTTATTACACAGGTATGAAATATTCACGAGCTAGAATCTACTTTCACTGGTCTGTGGAACTGCGGTTACAGAACGGTCAAAACTAGAGTTATCAATAATATGTAATCATTTGTAAATTGTTTCCTTTGTTCATCTTCACTGTATCAGGGTTTTTACGTAATTATTGTATGGCCTTGCCTTACAATATAAAGCGCCTTGGGGCGACTGTTTGTTGTGATTTGGCGCTATATAAATAAAATTGATTGATTGATTGATATCATATCTGGAATCTTGTACTTTTTTCTTGCAGATTAGGAGAAGTGAAACTTATCAAGTGTTTAGTTGTACAGGGTTTGTGGTGGGTTTCAAAATCCTCGTGAGCACTGGCGGATCTAAGGGGGGGACAGGAGGTTGAACACCCCCCCCGCTGAGCTCTGCCAAAAATTAAATGGCTATGTTACAACTTGCCAGCCAAAAGCTTAACTCTTTGGGGTCCAGGGTATAATTGGCCATTTTTGACTACTTTTGGTTTTGCCTTCATAATTTACCTTAAAAACTGTTTACTTTGTCTTGTTGGGTGTCATTTTTTTTCTAGCACAACCTCAGTTATGTGAATTTACAGTTTTTCTTTCATCCTGACATATTGTATTAACACAAAGACCCTAAATTCACACAAAAACATAAAATCTGAAGAGAAAAGTTTTATTTTACTGTGAAAGCCATAAACATGTTTAACAAATCATTTTTAGAACTTGGAATGCAAATATAAATTGTAAATTTCAACAACAAAGTTATTTACAACCATTTACGTACATTAGAATACAGGAAATGCTTCAGGTGTTTCTGTACAACTATTTACAAAGCAATAACATACCGCACAAATTATTTGTGCCACTCAAAAAACAATTCCTGTCCAACACAAGAAAGGTCTTTCTCTGTCCTCCGACATGTAAAAACACATCTGTGAGCAACCATGTCTGAGGAGAGGTTGGCAGGATTGACCATGATGGCAGTACACTGGACAAAGGCAAAGGAACTTAACCCTGAGGATGCTGTCAAACGCTTCATTCAGGCTCACCCCAGGCATCTCTTCTGCACCTCTGTGTTCTTTGATGACCAGGAGGACAAATTATTGTGAACAATGACGACTTATTAATATCTCCAAATAATAATGTGCTATTTCCAACTTTCTACTTGCCTGCCTGGTTGTTAGTGTGGAACCTGACCATTATGCAGAGTCTAAAACAATACTGTGACATTTGATGTCAGAAACTGAATTATTTTTTTCTGATGCTTGAATTGCAGGAAAATGCACACTTATTTTCTAAATTTTCTGGAGGGGGGGGCATGTCCCCCCGTAAGAAACCTGGATCCACACCAGCTGCGAATTGTATGAGTTTTTCTTGTCGTGGATGCAAGAATGAGACCACATACTAAATGGGACAAGCTGAGTGTCTTTGGATGAGACCATTTGGAAAGTGTTGTTTCTTTCTGGTGCCTGTTAGCAGGAGGTGGTAATGGTAGAAAATATATATTTTTTCAAATATGCTTACATTCAGAGATTGTGCATTGTGTAATTTGGGAGCTATTTCATATAGGAAGTGGGTGTCTACCATTACAAAAAACCCACACCCCATGCAAAAAAGAAAACTGCAATATATACTGTAATTTTAACATCTTTCGAAATATTAGAATGTAACTGTTTTGACTTCATGATTAGTTTTGATGAACCCTGCATTGAACACAACATTCAAGTTTATGATATATAATGGTCCTGACTTGGTAGTACTTGTTTTAGAGAAGTCACAAAAACTACATAAGTACTGATATTATTACAGTGATCATGCAATTACACATGTAATTTAAACACATGTAAAAGTCACAGCATGGCAAGTTGTAGTAAATCAAGTGTCATGGCTAAGCCAAAAACAAGCTCTCAGGCTAAATAATTTGATAAAACCTTTGACAATGGTTTATGTTTTTAAAGTTTTTGAAGAGCATGGCCTCCTCCTAAGTTCTGTTATTCACACAGTGTTACTGAAATAAAACCTTTGACAATGGTTTATGTTTTTAAAGTTTTTGAAGAGCATGGACAAACTTTACACATAGCGGAATAGCCAGATAATTGAAAATAGACCATACTTTATTACATTCAAGGGGTGGGGGGTTATTTTCAAGATATAGGATTAATTTTGCCCAAGTGGATGTATTGAAATTCTGACTTGTGATTTTGTCAGATCTATAAAGTTGTCTGGCAGGATTAATCTGGTTCTGCACATTTCCAGTCTGAGCTCAGAGATCTCGGTGAACCAGTGGCATTTCTGTAGGTGGGAATACTGTTCGCTTCGACACATGCATATTCAATTGTACACTGTTGCTGCATGAATTAGTCATCAAACTATGGCAAATTTAAGACTAATGAATAGAAACTTTATGGCTTTGCTGCATTTCTTCTCATGTTTTATATATATATATATATATATAAATCTTATGCTGTGCCTGTGCAGTAATTTTGTGCAAAGAGTGCAAATTTCAGCTGTCATTAAAATGTAGTTTTCATAAAGAAACTGTTAATAAAATTGAAAAAAGTTCGTGATACAAAGTCTGTACTTTATTTGAAGTTTTACACTATATGAAGCTGTTAAATAACCTATTGTGAGCTACAGCGTTGTGCAAACAAAATTTGAAAAATAACAGAAAACTGCTCATATAATTACAGTATAATTTCAGTAGTTTGTTTTGGTTATTCGCCTACTCCTACCAGGTCCTTTGGCCAGTTTCCACAAAACGTGGTATGTGGATGAAAGTGGACCCTGGAATTACCCTAAAAGGTGTAAATGTCAAAATTTTCATTTTTTCACTCCGGGCACACAAATGTAGAGAAGTTCCAGAATTTCCCAGTCAAAGTCAAATAATCCAAAGGTCAACCATTGGGGCCAGTCATCATATATGTCAGCTTGCTGGCCTAGTCCTACCAAGTCTTACGAGTTTCTATGTCACACTTGATCAGTGAGGGTTGCCCCTGAAAGGGTTAATTTGGCAAAGGTCAGGAATAAGTGATGTCAAGGTATTTGGCTTTCAATCTTGGACCTTGGACCAAACCAGGCACCCACATTACCTTGGCAAAGACAGCCAAAGGTAAATTATAATTAATATTAATATTAATTATATATTAAGGCCTAAGTCACTGGGGTCAAAGGTCAGATTTCCACAAAGCAATGAATTGTGCCGTTTACCAGGAAATTACAATCTGAACAATGTGACCACAATAATTTACTAACCCTACTCATCCAGTTAGTACTGCCAAGTAAATAGAAAAATGTAAAATGTTTTTGCACACATTTTACCTTTAAAACAAACTTTTCTCCTGCATCTATCCATGCCTGGCTTTGTACAAACGTTTTTACACCTTTATGTATAGTTCCTTATTGAAAGCTGTGAAATAGTTAATCTACTGGAGAAATAAATGTAAACAAAAAAAAAAAAAACTTGTATTCCTTCTTTGAGGTGGATTAAATAATGACTGTCAGCCTACGGCCTTTATTCTCGCTCGATACCAATGTTCTGACTTCTTTTATGACATTTCTTTGAAAACAAAGAGCAGATTTCCCACCAGCAGGACTACATTCTCACAATGAATCAAGCTTCAATCGTTACATCATGAAAACCAGAGTGAGCGAGTGAAATGGTGCATTTCTTTGTCCTGTCAGTGAAAAATAGAACACTCACAGCAACCACATGGAAGGCAGCAGCAATTACAAGTACCCCAGCTGTGAGCTCAGCAAATCAGATTGTACAATTTCAGGCTTACTTGATGGCAGTAATACTGTTAACTACACTCAACATCTCTGCATCTTCATTGTTTGCTGGTAAAATCGTAGTGTATTGGACTTCAGAATGCAAAGAAAACAAAAGCATGCAATAATACATAATACATGCCAATGTTTTATCAGGTTTATTAAAGTTTAAATAACCACTTCATCACCACAGAACACAGGCCCAATTAAAACAAAGTAATCAGTGCTGCTCAGAAAGCTTTATTCCCAAATCTGTCTGATGCCTTTGAGAATTACTTCCCCATACATGCAGACCATGGTTAAACATTTAACAATCGCAGCCATCGGTTATGTCACAATGTAGACGTAAATATCAGTACACCCAAAATAAGTATCATTTAAAAAAAAAAGTAACAGGCCTATAGTGATATGATTTCATCTAACAAGAAATATTCAACAGATTATAGGCGCATAGGTGGAAACTGAGTAATAAGTCATCCTATATTTCAAACAACAAAAATCCTTCAGGTTAAATGATAGAGCTTCAATGTTTCAGCCATGCCAAAAGTTATAAATCTGTTTCAGTACTTTGTATATGTGTTTTAAGTCAGCGACATTTAGCATATACAAAGAGGATCCTGAACATCAGATGATTGTCATCCATCAACATCACTCTCACACATCAACCCCATGGATCATTTATTAAATTGTGTTTATATCAGGTGTAGATTTACAACCACTGAGTTTATCATATACACCCATTTTTTCATTTTCTTGAAGTTTCTTTAATTGTTTTTTGCTCAAGTCAATAAGGATGTCACTACAAATGCTGTGAAGGCAGACAGGGTCGTCATAAGCATATCTGAAACATTCAATACCATTTAACCTCAGATTTTTTTTATTTAACAGTAAGATGTTTATTTTCTTTTCAGAAAGTGAATAAATCAACAATGAACAGATGCATGAAGCAAGTCAATATCTAGCGCTGTGCAACTGATCCCTCGTGAGCATGATTTCTTGATTGAGAGAAGCATCAGTGGCCCCTTTATTCACTCTTCTGGAAGAAGAAGAAAAACAAAAAAGTTATAATAAACAAACAAAGTAAATATATGTATTTAAAAAAAAACTGACACTGATTTAAAAAAGGTGGGGATTACACCTTCACTGTCATTTTCTGTGGAACTGGAATTTGATCAATTCTGTCCAAAATGAAACCACTTTATCCTCGAGTAAGACACAACCCTTCCAACATGTCTAATCCATATTGGCTCCAAGGTTACATGGCCAATCAAAGAATAGAACTTTCTATCAAAATGTAAGGGCATCTTTAACAAATTCCTCAAAATAAACAAACATTCTAAATCCAATCGTGTCTAAAACTTTAATCTCGACATGTAACATATTTCCTAAAACAAACATCACACTGTCCTTGGCTGACCTTCAATCATTCCACTAACTTTGGTCCAAATCTAATTGAATTTGTTCATCATTTTGTTAACACATGGACAGATACAGAGCGAAAAACAATACATACCCTCCTATGTGTGAACAGTGAGCGCAGGTGTGAAAACGCTACAGTCACATTCTTGTCACACTGACAGAGATTAGATGAGAATCTGATCTGAATCAGCTCGAGGGCTTTGCATACAAGAAAGCCAAGTCTAATGCAAGCAATCAGAATGATGAAAACTGGCATGATTGCCCAACTCAGAAATGATCAGAACTGATCGCTCAGCCCGTTCTCAGAGCAGTCATATCTTCAGAGATTAAAGTCAGATCTCAGACCACGTATAGACAAGTGGTTCAAATTTGATATATAATAGTAGGAAAATAAAGTAAGACATGACAGTCTCACAAAATGCAAGTACCAGCTATGTGGCACATGCACGTGATAAGGTTCTCGTCACTTCAGATTTTAGTTTGAAGCAAACAAAAACATGTCTTTTACAAGCGTTTCCTGATCAAGACAGCAACAGCCTGTAAAGAGACAACTGAGTCACTCACCATCAGCAAGAATCTTCAGTGGCATCATGGGAGCCCCCAACATGCGGCCTGGAATTGTTTACAAAATCATTGTAATTATTGTTGGGAGCACTCACATATGAAATCTGCAGATGTTAAATCATTTTCTTTGCTCTGTTGACCCTACCTCTCTGACATTTAGGTTGACCACGCATGGTTGTTTTCTCAATGCGATTCCCATCCTTGTCTACGCACCAGCAGAAGCCAGTGCTGTGCCAACACTGCATGGGTTTGTAGCGGCCCTGCTCGTCACACTGGGGCTTGTAGTCTCCAAGCCGTTTGGATGAAATGGCCGCTTCAACCTGGCATTTGGTCATGACTGAGGGATTTTTTTAAAAAACATGAAATAATGGCAGTTGTGGCAACCGTTTATTGAATTTAGAAAGGAGTCCTAGGAGAAGAGCAACTGTAGCAACCTGAGTCAGGAGTGGGATGTGGATGCTTCTCCAGGGCCATGTGGAAGATCAGCCAGTTCAGCAGCCAGGATCTGAAGGACTGCAAGAACAGACAAAAATAAATAAATAAAAAACTAAACTCACATTATTATTTCAGTTTCAAGTGTTCCTGTGGTGAGGCTTCACCTTCCAGGCGGTCTGGTTCAGCTGCTTCTCCAGGCTGTAGAGGTTGTCCAGGAAGGTGCTGTTGAACTTCGGCAGTTTGCTTTCCTGCTCCAAACATAGTCAAAGCTTAGCGAAACACTGGCACACTGATACACAGCTAACATGTGACGATGCAACATACATGCAAGAACTCCTTCACTTGTTTTTCTACACACTTCTCTGGTTTATCCAAACTAGTGCTCTTTGGCTCCTGATGAGGCACAACACACACAATTAATTAAAAAGGGAAAGAATTCATTAAAAAGGGAAAGAATTAGAAACAAGCAATGAGTTGCAAATTGACAGTGCAAATATTGCCACTCACTGAGGGCGGTGTGTTTGATGGCTCGGTGTCATCAAGGGCGACATCCATCATTAGTGGCAAGCTGTGCATTGGCATATGCATCTTCATTGGAACTGCAGAGAAAAGGCAGAACTCAGACCAATCTGTGGATTATATACAGCTCCAAACTATATCAAGAGGTTGGCTATTTATTTATAGTCATTTTTGTAAAGGAAATTGTGCGACTGTACTTTACACTTATACAACTAATAAAAGCAAAATGGCTTGAATCCAATTTAAATAACCCTAGCAATGTTTGCCATTTCTGAATTGTCACAGCTCCTGTTGGAATGACCAGCACGGTTTTCTGACTCCCTTTTACCCTGAACTGAGCGGATCATCTGCTTGCTCATTCGATCAGAGTTCTTTTGCAGGGAATGGATCTGCTGCTTCTGGCTGATAACCATGTACGCAGTGAAGACCTGACTGGCCAGGAGTAAACATGTCAGAACCGTGAGTCCGGCCACCTTCAGCGCACGGCTGTTGGAGCCTCTGATCACACAGACAGAAGAGAGAAAGTATGACAGAGAGAGATGGGAAAATATGGGTTAATCTAAGAGGCCGCAGAAGAGAAAAGGAAACATATTGTACAAAGTAGAGAAGCTTGAATCTTCGACTGAACTGGGTTGCTTGACGCAAGGACGTTTCACTTCAAATCGCAGAAGCTTCCTCAGCTAAAATTATTGCTCTGGAAGTCTGACTTCTGTCTGACTCTTGTAGAGAAGAATACAACAGAAGCCAACAAAAGCTGGAGTTTTAAACCTAACCAGACCCCTTCTACTGAGAGGCAGACTGCTATAGGCTAGTGACTAAACAATAGCTCTAATTAGCAACTATTGTGCTCTAGTTAGCACAGCTAATGACAGGACAGCTGTCCCTCTAATGATGGGATGGATGCCTGTCTGATGGCTCCCTTGATGACGTGAATGACTCATTACCATGAACAAAAGACTGAAACTCCTTTGACCTGAGTACCCCATTGTAAACAGGGGATAAAGTGTGTCTCAGACCCCCTCCCCGGTTAAGGCTGGGTTTCAAACGTTTCACAAAGAATGCCTCCTTGACCCCTCTCTCAAATCATTTCTTCTCTCTGGCTAATATTTTGACTTCCTTGTCCTCAAACGTGTGGTTAGTGTCTTTAAGGTGGAGATGAACCGCAGACTGAGGTCCACTGGCGCCCTCTCTGCGGTGCTGGTATAGCCTTTTGTGTAAAGGTTGCTTCGTTTCACCTATGTAGTGTTCGTTACAGTTTTCCTGACATCTGATAGAATACACTACATTGCTCTGTTTGTAACTAGGGATCATGTCCTTAGGGTGAACTAATTTCTGTCTCAAGGTGTTAACCAGTTTAAAGTAAAGTAAACTGAGATTTTGTGCTGTCTGAAGATCCTCTGTAGTTTTTCCCCTACTCCTGCTAAATAAGGGAGAGACACTCTTCTTCTTGTCTCCGTCTCCTGTCTATCTGGTCTTTGTTCTCTG
Organism: Thalassophryne amazonica; assembly: GCF_902500255.1. NCBI lineage: Eukaryota > Metazoa > Chordata > Actinopteri > Batrachoidiformes > Batrachoididae > Thalassophryne > Thalassophryne amazonica. Next base: position 34,434,643 of record NC_047113.1, read on the forward strand.
GGACGTCTGCACTTTGTCCAGGGACCATTGTGGATACCCACATACTGTGAGGGCTTTCCGGACACGTTGTTGTTCTTTAGCCCTTCCCTCTGCAGTTGTGGGCACCTGTAGGGCTCTGTGTTGAAGCGTCCTGATCACCCCGAGCTTGTGTTCAAGGGGGTGGTTTGAGCCAAAGAGCAGATATTGGTCAGTGTGAGTTGGTTTTCTGTAAACCCCTGTCTGGAGCTGCCTGTTCTCTCCAATCGTAACATCACAGTCCAAGAAGGCTAAATGGTTGTTTCTGGCATCCTCACGTGTGAACTTGATACTGGCGTCCACCGAGTTGATGTGTTCTGTAAAGTCCTCAACTTGCTGTTGCTTGATTTTAACCCATGTGTCATCGACATATCTGAACCAGTGACTGGGAGAGATGCCCGTGAAAGACGTCAAGGCTGTCATCTCCACTCGCTCCATGTACAGATTGGCCACAATGGGGGATACCGGAGACCCCATCGCACAACCATGAATCTGTCTGTAGTAATTCCCCCTAAACAGGAAATACGTGGTGTTGAGACAGATCTCCAAGAGTTGGCAGATGTGGTCTGGTGTGAGTTTGGTCCTTTCAAGTAGAGACATCCTCCAGCAGTCTCTGCCTCACAGCTGAGACGGCCTCAGCAGTGGGGATGCAGGTGAACAACGATGTCACATCAAATGACACCATAGCTTCATCTGCCTCCAGCTGTAGGTCCTTGATCTTGTTCACAAAATCTTGTGTGTTCTCCACATAGTGGTCTGAGTTACCCACTAGAGGAGCCAAAATCCACTTGAGGTACTTGGCCAAATTGTACGTGATGGAATCTGTGCCTGAGTGGCACGTCAGAGGGACAGCTGTCCTGTCATTAGGTGTGCTAACTAGAGCACAATAGTTGCTAATTAGAGCTATTGTTTAGTCACTAGCCTATAGCAGTCTGCCTCTCAGTAGAAGGGTCTGGTTAGGTTTAAAACTCCAGCTTTTGTTGGCTTCTGTTGTATTCTTCTCCACAAGAGTCAGACAGAAGTCAGACTTCCAGAGCAAGAATTTTAGCTGAGGAAGCTTCTGCGATTTGAAGCGAAACGTCCTTGCGTCAAGCAACCCAGTCCAGTCGAAGATTCAAGCTTCTCTACTATGGAAACCACCTGGACAACTGAGAGCCTACACTGAAACATATTGTACAAACATCCACTAAAAACTTAAATATTCAAATGTACAAGATCTGTTAGAAAAGTATCCAACCTTTTTATTTTTTTCAAAAACCTGATGGATTTGAATCACGTGTGCTTGCATAAGCCAACCTTGAACCTTCGTGTGCATGCGTGATTTTTTTCACGCCTGTCGGTTGCGTCATTTACTTGTAAGCAGCCTTTGTGTGAGGATGGGTGGAGTCTCTCGTCGTTTTTTCTTTGCAAGGAAATGGCGGAACGACTGGAGCAGCGCGACTGCATCAAATTTTGCCACAAACTGGGCAATAGCCAGGTGGAAACCATTCAGATTATTCAGACAGCTTTCGGTGATGATCCTCTGGGCATCACACAGATTAAGGAGCGGTACAACCGGTTTAAAGATGGCCGCACAACGGTGGAGAGCGAGCCGCGCGCCGATCGGCATCAACACGCTGAAATGACCGGATCATTTCCAAAGTGAACGCTGTGGCGATGTGGAACCGTCATGTGATTATCCGAGAAATTGCGGAAGAGGTGGACATCAGCACTTTTTCGGCACATTCCACTGTGAAAGAAGATTTTGCCATGAAAAGAGTGGCGGCGAAATTAATCGGCACAAAGTTGAACGCGCAGCAACAGCGCCTCTGTGATGAAGCCTCACAGGACATGCTGTGACATGTCCAGCTTGTCCACAATTTCTCGGATAGTCACACGACTGAAAAGCCACCGAAAGCTGTCTGAATCTTCCGAATGGTTGACGAGCTGGGCATATCCTGTGAGGCTTCAACACGAAGGCGCTTTTGCTGCGCCATCAGCTTCGTGCCGATGAATTTTGCTGCAACTCTTTTCATGGCAAAATCTTCTTTCACAGTGGAATGTGCTGAAAAAGTGCTGATGTCCACCTCTTCCGCAATTTCTCGGATAATCACACGACGGTCCCACATCACCAGTGTTCACTTTGGAAATGATCAGTCGTTTCAGCGTGTTGATGCCGATCGGAGCGCGGCGCGCTCTCCACCGTTGTGCACCCGTCTTTAAACCGGTTGTACCACTCCTTAATCTGTGTGATGCCCAGAGGATCGTCACCGAAAGCTGTCTGAATAACCCGAATGGTTTCCACCTGGCTATTGCCCAGTTTCTGGCAAAATTTGATGCAGTCGCGCTGCTCCAGTCGTTCCGCCATTTCCTTGCAAAGAAAAAACGACGAGAGACTCCACCCATCCTCACACAAAGGCTGCTTACAAGCAAATGATGCAACCGACAGGCGTGAAAAAAATCATGCATGCGCATGAAGGTTCAAGGTTGGCTCATGCAAGCACACGTGATTCAAATCCATCAGGTTTTTGAAAAAAATAAAAAGGTCGGATACTTTTCTAACAGACCTCGTACTCTGTGCCTTATATTTACTGACAGTGTGTTTATTTGATCCTGATTTTATGTTTATAAAGAAAATCCCAAGTGACTGCACAGTCGGTATTATTATCTGGTCAGCCAATAGCATGCCTGCATCATTAGTTACTAGGTAGACAACTTCTCCTGGTGAATAAGAATGTGAATGTTCAAGTAGATGAACAGCTGTTAAAATGCACACTTTATTTATTTATTTGATCTTGTACAAAATTGTGTAATACTGACAAGCTCACATTCACCTTTTATTTAATTAGTTTTTCTACTACAGTGACACGTCAGCCAATCACTGTCCGTTTTGGAATATTTAACGTGAGCCCTTTCATCATATTTTGTTTAATTTAATTTTAGTGGTTCTTTCTCAGGTTTGATTTTTAATTTAAGATACATTTATATAATTCATAAACAGGTGTAACTTGGTGTTGAAATACCATCATACATTACCCTTGTGAATAAATGTGATATTTTTCTTCCAATCTTCACATATTCTTGATTTTCAATATTACAACTACAGACATTAAACATGGCCAATGTTTCTTTCTTCCTTCTTAATGAATTATATGAGCCAATAGTATAACAAGAATCATCTGTTGCTAGGTAGACTCCTGTGCTTGGTGTTTCATGAGGATCAGGTTACTAAGCCGGAACTTTGAATTAAATGTCAATGCAAATGATGTATTAACTTTCTTTAAAAAAACATTATACATGATTTCTTTCAGGTTAAAAACGAATTTTTATTTTTAGCGATCTTCTAAAAGTTAGAAGAAAGTTGGGTAGTATTTAATATTTAAATCAGGTTTTTAAAACAACTGTGTTGGGAACAGGCTTTGTTTTTTAATTAGGCGTGTTATTTGACAAATCACGTTCTTTAACAAAGTAGGAAACAAATCTCAAACTTATTTGTTAGAACATAAATGATTGGCAATTTCAAGTTTCATATTTTAAATCTAAATACTTGGGTGCCTCAATCGTTTTCGTAGTGTTGTACGATCACAGTGACGGAGTAAAAATTTTAGCCAGAAACAGAAATTCATCAGAGGATAAAACAGGAACTAATAAATAAAGTAAAAAAAAAAAAGTTAATTACTCCCAATATCAAAACGTGTTCATCTTGTTATCCTGAAGCACACACTTTAAGGCTCAATAACCTTCAGTTCAAGTGTGAATATAATCTGCTTTTCGGTGTAATTCTGCAGTTTATGAACGGACTTTTTTGTAGTTTGGCTCAGGTAGCTCTTCTTACCCTCTGATTGTTGCAGGTTGAACCAGAGCCTCCTCGCTGCCTGCCAGGCTGCCGGTGGCCAGCGGAGCGTCCTCTGAAGAGTCTGCCATCTTTCTCTTTCTCAGCAAGACAATGAACCAGGTTAGGCAAAGTTTACAATTTATGGTTGTTTGATAATGAGGAAGGAGGCAGAGCAAACAAATTCCTAAGAAAGGTGCAGAGATTGTGGGAAATCACCCCACCACGCTTAAAAACACAAACAGTAGGTGGGGCCAGAGAGGATATCTGAGCTCCCATTGGTCTGCTGCTTACAGCGTCACTTGTTGTCAGAGGCAGAAAACAGCAAATTCACTGATGATCTTCGTCTAGCAAAGTTATCCAAACAGCAGCAAAATATTCCATAATCTAGTGCCTTGAAAACTATGTCATCATTTGCTTGCTGGTACGTATTTAAAAACTTTACGAAAACTATTGCTGTTATTAAATGAATGAATACTGTTTGATAATAATAATGTACACATCAGATACTTTAACACACAAAACTGTTTTCATCGACGATCTTAAATGATTGAAAACTCATTATGGCATTTAAACAACAGCGACGCAACAATTAATTTAAAAAATACCATTTGTGAAACTAGCTTAATGGCACTCAAGTTTTTAATGTTAATAATGATAATGAGGGCTGTCCCGGAAGTAGGATTATTGCGTCATATGCGCTTTCATTTAACCACTTTATCACCCACCCTCAAACGAGACGACCCAATCGACACGTCACAATCGCATTTTTTCCCTTGTTCTGTGACAAATAGAAATTTTAAAATGTGATGTATCTTTAAATGTTATTGAAAGTAAACTTGAAGCTGGACCAACAGGGAACCAGCCTTTTGAAATGCATAACAGATTTCAAAAGGCTGACTCCCCTGTTGGTACACTTAGTACTGGTAAAAATATGTTCTAAATAAAACCTAGGTAACAAGAAAAATAATTCGTTATTAATTTATTATTACAACTGTTATGTGATCTGTAAGCCTCTTGAAAGAAAAGGATCCCAAAATGAAGCCAAAACAAAGTAAGGCATGATGACAACAAAGCCAAACCCTTATTTGAGTTTCTCAAAAACTCCTTTTAGCCTGCCTGTTAAAAACTTCATGTGCCCTTTCAAAACTGGAAAAATAAAACAAAATGAAGCAGCATTATTGTGAACATACAAAAACATATTCTGATCACACTCACGTTTCATCACATCCTTCAGCCCATTAAATTATTCTTACAACATTTTATAACTGGTGGATACTCATTAAATTGGATGATTTATCGCAGCGATGTTCTGATGTCATTACTTTAACTGTATTGTTTGTCCTCTCATTTCTTTCTCCCTCATAAATCATATACTATTTTCAAACTTACGTCTGTTGTTCAAAATTATTAATAATATGGCTCCTCCACCGCTGAAAATGTTTGCTACATTGACCTCTGAACAGATGACCAGAACAACAAGGTCCACATGCCAGGGTCAGTGTGGCATCCCCAAAAGAAAGACTGCACTCGGCCAATCAGCTTTTTCCTTTAAAACTATAGCTGAATGGAATAAATTACCAATAGAGTTAAAACTATGTAAAGACTACACAAAGTTTAGCATCAATTTAAAAATACATTTAATAACAACTCAGACATGTCGCCATTAATGAACTGATGGGGAGGGGATGGGGGGTGCGGGTGTGTAGTTTATTTGTAATTATATTTATGTAGACCCAGGTGATATAGTGTTTTTTAATGGTTGATTAATATAGAATGTGTTTTAAATGTTTTTGCTATTGTGTATGTACATAGATTGTATTAATGTGTATATAGACTGCATTGGGAGGAGGCCCCGGGGAAGACCCAGGACATGCTGGAGGGACTACATTTCTTGGCTGGCTTGGGAACACCTTGGGGTTCCCCCGGAGGAGCTGGGGGAGGTGTGTGTGGATCGGGAGGTCTGGGCGGCTTTGCTTGAGCTGCTGCCGCCGCAATCCGACTCCGGATAAAGCGGAAGAAAATGGATGGATGGATGTTTTATGATATGTGTTTTGTATGTCACAGGGACTGCAGATGGAAATTAGATCTGAGAGCTATAGTCTGGTACAACGCATCTTTTTAATGTTTTATTGATTAATGCTTTTGTACATGGTTCCTGCCAAATAAACCAAATAAAATAAATAAATAAATAGCAGCTTTGTTTTCATTCTCTGAAACCAATTGAGAGTTTCCTTGGCTGTGTGTTTGGGATCATTGTCTTGCTGAAATACCCTCCCTTGTTTCATTTTCATCTTCCTGGTAGATGGCATCAGAATTTTTTATTAAGAATGTCACAGTACATTTTTACATTCATCCTTCCTTCAGTATATGAAGTTTTCCAGTACCATCTGCTGAAGGACAGTCCCACACCATGATGTTCCCACCTCCAAACTTCACTGTTGGTATGGTGTTTTGGGGGCGATGTGCAGCACCATTTATGATGTGTATTATGGCATCCAAAGAGTTCAGTTTTGGTCTCATCTGACCAGACTGTATTCTCCCAGTGTTTCACAGGCCTGTCTAAATGTTCTGCAGCAAACTTGAAATGAGCTTCAACATGTTTTTTCTTCAGCAATAGAGCCATGTGTGGTGAGCGTGCATACAGGCCATGGTGGTTGAGTGCTTTACTCTTTGTTTTCTTTCAAAGAATTGTACCTACTAATTCCAGGTCTTTCTGAAGTGGTCCTTGGCTCTTGGACAACTCTTCTGATAATTCTTTTCATTCCTCTGTCAGTAATCTTGCGAGGAACACCTGATCATGGCAGGCGGTTTATGGTGAAATGATGATTTTTCCACTTTCAGGCCCCAACAGTGCTCGCTAGAACATTCAGAAGTTCAGACACTCTTCTGTAACCAATGCCATGTTTTACAACAGTAAGTTTGTGAAAATCACAAGAAAGCATTTACCCATCATGAGATGTTTCTTGTGTGACACCTTTTTATAGGCCATCAGTTGAGACTGAACTAGCTGATATTAATTTGCACTGACAAGGGGCAGGGTTGCTATATAATTACTAATAGATTTCAGATGGTGTCTTGGCTTTCCATGTCTTTTTGCATCTTCCTTTCTTCAGGTGTTCAGTACTTTTTTTCCTATGTTATTTCAGCTATATTGTACAGCTTAGAGACGGTGGCACTAACAAAAAGACAGGAGGCAGAGCTGGAGGTGGCATAGCTGAAGATGTTGCGATTCTCTTTGGGAGTGACAAGAATGGACAGGATAAGGAATGAACATATCAGAGGGACAGCTCAGGTCAGAGAGGTGAGATTGAGATGATTTGAACCTGTGCAGAGGAGGGACACAGGGTATATAGTGAGAAGGATGCTGAGGATGGAGCCACCAAGTGGGAGGAGAAGAGGAAGGCCAAAGAGGAGAAGCTCACATGGACTTAGACACAGACAACACTAGGAACGGTCACCAGGGGGAGTCAAAGCACAAGGACCAAAACAGAAATAAAACCCAGACAGAAAGGAGAGGCAGAGGAACAACCCACAAGAGGACACACAACTGACAGACACAGAAGGACACACGTTGAATACAGTCAGGGATGCGGACAGCAGACAATGAATACAAGTAACCCCCACAGAAACCAGACAGAGAACTAGATACAATCCCATAAACCTAAAAACACAAACAGGACTGACAGATGCACATACAACAACCGCTCTCCAATGCTTTATTTATTTTTTTACCTTGGAATTTTGAATTAAACACTTGGATTTCATTTGGTTGCTCTCAATTTTATTTATTTTTAGTCTTGCTCCGAGTCATCACAATGAACCTGCTGTGATATATAGCCACATGTTGCTTTGGCAAAAGTTTTATGCTGGCTGCCCTTCCTGATGCAACTCCAGCTGTACATGGAGATTGGGGCACAGGGATAAAACCATAAAAAACACCACACTTTTTGAATCCCTGTTATTGTGCGGATAATACAAGTATGAACCATCTGTTCCTCTCTAGATGACCCATGGTCACAGACATACAGTCATGAAATGACATGAATGATGCAGTGCGCTCTTATCATTTCCACATCTGCTGGCCCGGCGTGTCAAACTGGCCCCACGTGCGTCTCTGGCCGGACACACATGTCCTGTGGACGGAGCGCTGCAGGACAGACACCGCGTCATGTGGAATAGAGCTCATGCGGGTGACGTGACATTCAGATCACCCGCTGCGTGTTATGATCTGACCGTCCGTTTCACCTGGGGCAGCCTGTCAAAGTGTGCGCCGTGCGCTCACTCTCTGCAGCCCCTCACAACTGCTATATATGTTTTTATGTATGTCCACGTGAGGACAGTAAGCAGACACACGTGCGTCATAGTGGACAGTTGTTAGGTCATGTCCTTCCAAACACGGTACATGTGCCCCAGCCATGACATCCAGAACCAGAGATCTCAACAGCTGCTGCTGTCGGCGGACACACCCCCTGTTAGTTCAGCGCACACACCAATGTGTCACTCTCTGTTATGTGATCATTATTTTTTAGTTATTTGTTATGAAATTGTGTACGTAGGTAGTGTAGTACTTATTAATATATCTGTCCTGGCTGTGGTCTGTGTGTTTTGTACTATGACACGTCGTGTGCACTGAGCCATCATTTGTCTCTGGTCAGCAGCTGGGAGGTGCCTCCCCGTGCTGTGTGCGTTCAGACATGGCTGTCCATCCCGCATGTGTTCATGTCTGTACATACATATAAGAATTTTATGCAAATGTGACCCCTCCCCAGTCCCACCACACACCACATGTGTAGAGGGAACTGGGAGGGGGGGGCGTGATACACCACATGTGTTTCTGGGGGAGTGGGGAGCGCAACACATACGCACGTGCGAGACACATTCACCACATTTGTTGCTATGTTCACTGTTTTCGTGCTAACAGCGTGAATGGCCACACATTTTCTAAGTGTCAGGCGAGTGGTGTTAGATGTTTGTGTGTGTCATCTGGAATTTAGCTAACACCTGTCGCATGAGGAATCGAATGGGCTCTCGCAGGGCACACTTTGTCTTGCACGATTAGGTGTAGTGACACGTGTACAAGGCATTAGAAGCAGCTCCGATTTTTCATGAATGACATGCAATTCCTCCTTCGTGTGCTACTCAGCTTAAATCGTGTTATGTGAAGAGTTCCTTAAGTTGGTTTACGGTGGTTTCACGTTGTTTGCTCCTGCGTTTGTAAGTACTCAGAATTGTTTCTCACCTCCTGTTGCTGTTGTGTTTGGTTTGTTGTGTTGATTTTTTTTCCTCTTATACTCAGTGACTGGACCCCTTCTGGCAAGTTTGTGTTTGGACACTGTACCTTTGTTGCTTCACGTCACTTGTTTGGACTGTTTTGTCATTTTGTGGAACATTAAATCACCTTGTTTGCAATTTAGTATCTCCCTCCTTGCATTTTGGGATCAATTTTGACTTTGCTAAACCCCAACAGAGGTATGGAAGCTTTGACACTTCAGATGAGGAGGTCATGGTCTAGTGCAGGGGTGGGCAGCGAGGGACGAGACACTGCAGGTTTTCCTTACTACCAATCACCTCAGCAGGTGGCTTGCTGAAGAGCTTTTCCCCTGAACATAAACACCTGGTCATCAATAGTGGTTAAGCGTTGGGCTTCAGACCAGAGGATCCTCAGTTCAAAACCCAGCCAGACCAGAAAATCAATAAGGGCCCTTGGGCAAGGTCCTTAATCCCCTAGTTGCTTCCGGTGTGTAGTGAGCACCTTAAATGGCAGCACCCTTTCATTGTTGTGTGATTGTGTCTATGTGAATGGGTGAATGTGAGGCATAATTGTAAAGCGCTTTGAGCTTCTGGTGCAGATGGGAAAGCACTATATAAATGCAGTCCATTTACCATTAACATGACAATGGAGGCTTAATTTTGCCAAAGCCCCACCCTTACGGGAATCTACTATAATGGGTATACAACCCCTGGCAAAAATTATGGAATCACCGGCCTCGGAGGATGTTCAGTTGTTTCATTTTGTAGAAAAAAAAAGCAGATCACAGACATGACACAAAACTAAAGTCATTTCAAATGGCAACTTTCTGGCTTTAAGAAACGCTATAAGAAATCAGGAAAAAAAAATTGTGGCAGTCAGTAACGGTTACTTTTTTAGACCAAGCAGAGGAAAAAATATGGAATCACTCAATTCTGAGGAAAAAATTATGGAATTATGAAAAACAAAAGAACGCTCCAACACATCACTAGTATTTTGTTGCACCACCTCTGGCTTTTATAACAGCGTGCAGTCTCTGAGGCACGGACTTAATGAGTGACAAACAGTACTCTTCATCAATCTGGCTCCAACTTTCTCTGATTGCTGTTGCCAGATCAACTTTGCAGGTTGGAGCCTTGTCATGGACCATTTTCTTCAACTTCCAAAGATTTTCAATTGGATTAAGATCCGGACTATTTGCAGGCCATGACATTGAATGTGTCTTTTTGAAATAAATGTTTTCACAGTTTTTGCTCTATGGCAAGATGCATTATCATCTTGAACAATGATTTCATCATCCCCAAACATCCTTTCAATTGATGGGATAAGAAAAGTGTCCAAAATATCAACGTAAACTTGTGCATTTATTGATGATGTAATGACAGCCATCTCCCCAGTGCCTTTACCTGACATGCAGCCCCATATCATCAATGACTGTGGAAATTTACATGTTCTCTTCAGGCAGTCATCTTTATAAATCTCATTGGAACGGCACCAAACAAAAGTTCCAGCATCATCACCTTGCCCAATGCAGATTTGAGATTCATCACTGAATATGACTTTCATCCAGTCATCCACAGTCCACGATTGCTTTTCCTTAGCCCGTTGTAACCTTGTTTTTTTCTGTTTAGGTGTTAATGATGGCTTTTGTTTAGCTTTTCTGTATGTAAATCCCATTTCCTTTAGGAGGTTTCTTACAGTTCGGTCACAGACATTGTACTACTCAGTCATAGGATGGAGGCTCTCACTGCACAGGTGGAAGCGCGTGCACAGGGCGCGGCTGCTGCTCCTCCTCCTGCCGACCCTCCAGTGGTCGTTCAACGGACCCCCCGAAGCATACATAAGTCCCCCGGAGCCGTACGGAGGTTGTGTAGAGACGTGCGCGGACTTCCTAATGCAGTGCTCGCTCATCTTCGCACAGCACCCAGTAATGTACGCGTCAGACTCCAGCAAGGTGGCTTATGTCGTCAATTTGCTTCGAGGTGAGGCACGTTCCTGGGCTACGGCGCTTTGGGAGCAGAATTCACGGCTCCTAACGACATACACTGGGTTCGTAAGGGAGTTCAGACAGGTGTTTGATCACCCTAATCGAGGTGAATCTGCTTCCACTATGCTGCTGTCTATTCGACAAGGGCGTCGGAGCGCTGCGGAGTATGCAGTCGACTTCCGCATCGCGGCCGCGAGGGCTGGCTGGAATGCAGTAGCGCTCCGCGCCGCCTTCGTATACGGACTGTCTCCGGTCCTGAAGGAGCACCTGGTGGCTACGGACGAGCCGCGGGATTTAGACGGGCTTATTGACTTAGTCATACGTTTAGACAACCGATTGGAAGAACGTCGACAGGAGCGAAACGAAGGACGTGGCTGGGCACGCGCTGCCCCTCTCCCTTCCCGGTCCGAAGCAGCCCCGCCTTCCCCACGCTCCAGAGCCAGAGTGCTCCATGGGACGACAGCTCCCCCTGCTGACGAAGCTATGGACACAAGCAGGGCCAAAATAAAATTAGAAAACAGACAGAGGAGGCTGGCCCGCGGAGAGTGCTTTTTCTGCGGCTCTAATGAGCATTTGCAGAAACAATGCCCCAAGTGGTTAAACACCAACACTCGTCCTTAGAGACTGGGCTAAGTGTGGGCCATAACACACACGCGGGTAATGCACGAAAATCCACACGAATCCCAGTTGTGATCCTCTGTGGGGATTTAACCCTTCAAGCCCCAGCACTAATCGACACGGGTTCAGAAGGGAATCTGCTAGATAGCAGATGGGCTAAGGAAGTGGGGCTCCCTCTGGTGGCCCTACCTTCACCAGTGAGGGTACAGGCACTAGATGGCACCCTTCTTACACTAATAACACACCAGACACAGCCCTTAACACTGGTTGTGTCTGGAAACCACAGGGAGGAGATCGTGTTCTTTGTAACACCTACCTCCAGAGTTATTTTGGGCTATCCATGGATTAGTAAGCACAATCCCCGGATCGATTGGCCGTCTGGGGTTGTGGCTCAATGGAGCGAAACCTGCCACTGAGAGTGTTTGAGATCCTCAGTCCCACCCGGTGCGACTGCTAAAGAGGAGGTTCGAGTCCCTCCCAATCTCACGGCAGTGCCGGCTGAGTACCACGATCTTGCTGACGTTTTCAGCAAAGATCTGGCACTCACGCTTCCCCTGCATCGACCATATGATTGTGCCATTGATTTGATCCCGGGCGCTGAGTATCCGTCCAGCAAGCTGTATAACCTCTCACGCCCCAAGCGCGAATCAACGGAGACCTACATCCAGGACTCTTTAGCTGCCGGGTTGATCCGGAACTCTTCCTCCCCGTTAGGTGCTGGTTTCTTTTTTGTGGGCAAGAAGGACGGCGGACTCCGTCCATGCATTGATTATTGAGGGCTGAACGAGATCACGGTTCGCAACCGATACCTATTGCCCCTATTGGATTCAGTGTTCACACCCCTGCATGGAGCCAAAATATTTACAAAATTGGATCTTAGGAATGCGTATCACTTGGTTCGGATCCGGAAGGGAGACGAATGGAAGACGGCATTTAACACCCCATTAGGTCACTTTGAGTACCTGGTCATGCCGTTTGGCCTCACTAACGCCCCCGCGATGTTCCAAGCATTGGTAAACGACGTCTTGCGGGACTTCCTGCATCGGTTCATCTTCGTATACCTAGACGATATTCTCATCTTCTCCCCGGATACTGAGACTCATGTGAAGCATGTACGTCAGGTCCTGCAGCGGTTGTTGGAGAACCGGCTGTTTGTGAAGGGCGAGAAGTGCAAGTTCCACAGTACTTCTTTGTCCTTCCTGGGGTTCATCATCTCCTCCAACTCCGTCGCACCCGATACGGCCAAGGTAGCGGCGGTGAGAGATTGGCCCCAACCGGTAAGCTGTAGGAAGCTGCAACAGTTCCTTGGCTTCGCAAATTTCTATCGGAGGTTCATCAAGGGCTATAGTCAGGTTGTTGGTCCCCTTACAGCCCTGACCTCCCCAAAAGTTCCCTTCACCTGGTCAGATCAGTGCGAAGCCGCGTTTAGGGAGTTGAAACGCCAGTTCTCTACTGCCCCAGTTCTGGTGCAGCCCGATCCTAGCCGCCAGTTTGTTGTGGAAGTAGATGCCTCTGACTCAGGGATAGGAGCCGTGCTGTCCCAGAGTGGGGAGTCCGATAAGGTTCTCCACCCCTGTGCCTATTTCTCCCGCAGGTTGACCCCGGCAGAGCGGAACTATGACGTCGGCAATCGGGAACTCCTGGCGGTGAAAGAGGCCCTGGAGGAGTGGAGACACTTGTTGGAGGGAGCTGTGGTTCCATTCACGGTTTTCACTGACCATCGGAACCTGGAGTATATTCGGACCGCTAAGCGTCTGAAACCCAGGCAAGCCCGTTGGTCTATTTTTTGGACGTTTTGACTTCAGGATCACCTATCGCCCTGGGACCAAGAACAGTGGTCAGATGCACTGTCCCGGGTGCATGATGAGGAAGTCAAAACGGAGCTGTCGGATCCACCTGAAAACATCATCCCAGAGTCCACTATCGTCACCACACTGACGTGGGACGTGGAGAACATCGTCAGGGAGGCCCTGACGCGTCAACCGGACCCTGGCGGTGGACCACCAAACCGTTTGTACGTCCCACCAGACGCTAGGACTGCAGTTTTGGACTTCTGTCACGGTTCTAAGCTCACCTGCCATCCAGGGGTGCGAAGCACCGTGGCAGTGGTCCGGCAGCGGTTCTGGTGGGCGTCTATGGAAGCTGACGTCTGGGAGTATGTCCGGGCCTGTACCACCTGTGCCAGGGGCAAGGCAGTCCATCAACCGGAGAAGGGACTCCTCCAGCCGCTGCCAGTGCCTCGTCGCCCTTGATCCCACATCGGCCTGGACTTTGTCACGGGTCTCCCTGCGTCCCAGGGAATGACAACCATCCTGACGATAGTGGACCGGTTCTCCAAGGTGGCCCACTTCGTGGCCCTTCCGAAGCTCCCGACGGCCCAGGAGACTGCAGACCTCCTGGTCCACCATGTCGTACGTCTGCATGGTATCCCTGCAAACATCGTCTCGGATCATGGTCCCCAGTTCTCCTCGCAAGTCTGGAGGAGTTTCTGTAGGGAACTGGGGGCCACCGTGAGCCTTTCGTCCGGGTACCACCCACAGACCAACGGACAAGCAGAGCGGGCCAATCAAGAGCTGGAACAGGCCTTGCGATGTGTGACCTCCGCGCACCCGACGGCCTGGAGTCAACATCTGGCCTGGATCGAGTACGCTCATAACAGCCAAGTCTCATCTGCAACCTGCCTCTCCCCATTTGAAGCGTGTTTGGGGTACCAGCCCCCATTGTTTCCAGCTGTGGAGGGAGAGGTCGGGGTTCCCTCGGTCCAGGCCCACCTCAGGAGGTGCCATCGGGTGTGGCGAACAGCCCGCTCTGCCCCGCTGAAAGCCCGGATGAGAGCGAAGAGCCATGCAGACCGCTGATGCGCCCCGGCCCCAGAATATCAGCCCGGGCAGGAGGTCTGGCTGTCAACAAAGGACATCCCGCTTAACACTGAGTCGCCACAACTGATGGACAGATATATCGGACCATTCAAGATCGCCAAAATCATCAGTCCAGCCGTAGTGAAGCTGAAACTCCCAGCTTCACTGCGGATCCATCTAGTTTTCCATGTCTCCAAACTCAAGCCATAACACCTCGGACCTTTGCACTCCCGGACCAGCGCCGCCTCCTGCCCGCATCATCGACGGCGAGCCTGCGTGGATAGTCCGCAGGCTCCTGGATGTTCGCCGGAGGGGTCGGGGTCTCCAGTATCTGGTGGACTGGGAGGGTTACGGACCTGAAGAACGCTCCTGGGTGAAGAAGAGCTTCATCCTGGATCTGGCCCTCCTGGCCGAGTTCTACCAGCGGCACCCCAACAAGCCTGATCGGGCGCCAGGAGGCGCCCGTTGGGGGGGGTCCTGTTATGTGGCACCAGAAGGCGCAGTTGCCATCCAGGAGCCAGGACTAATAGCTGTCAGCAATCAACATCATCATCACTATAAAAGCCTGGAGGAGACACAGCTCTGCAGAGATATCAGCTTACCACGCAGGTAACCTTTCTCAGCCGTTTTTGTGCCGTTCGCACATTACTTGCTACTGAGTTTGCAGTCGTAACCTTTGTATGCTCGCAGCTTGGAGCTGGGTTTGTGGAAGTTGGAGGGAGTTGGCGTTTCCCACTCCTCACTTTCCTGAACATTAAGTATACTATTGGTACTGCACGTTCTCAGCCTTCCTCTTTCTGGGAGTGGTGGATTTTCCCTCAGGAAGGAACTGTGATTTTTTTTTTGTGGACTACTTACTGGGTGTCCACACACCCACCATAAACCTGTTTTTGTTCCTGCCATCAGTACCGGATCTGACAGCTGGAAGCAGAGGCCACCTGGGGACTCAGGACTTGGCGGCTTCGGTGTACTGCAGGTCTCCATTGCCGGTGGAACCTTGTGGGTCCCGGCTCTTCTCTGGATAGGCGTCTCCTACCCTCGGGCCTGCCCACACGTCACCTGTTGTATTCTGTGATTGACTGACTAAAAGCAGTATTTGACCTGTTGTGCACATTTGCTGCAATAAATTGTATTTATTGGCTTATCTATTGACCGTTCATTTACGCCCCCTGTTGTGGGTCCTTGCATTACACTTTCCCCAACATAGTGTTTCTTAAAGCCAGAAAGTTGCCATTTGAAATGACTTTAGTTTTGTGTCATGTCTGTGATCTGCTTTTTTTCTACAAAATTAAACAACTGAATGAACATCCTCCGAGGCCGGTGATTCCATAATTTTTGCCAGGGGTTGTATATTGTAGAATTGATTCGATCCGTTCCATGTCAAACACACAGAAACAGAGTCAGACGATGACTGCGATTATCAACCACCTGAATGCACTCTGTGAAGTACATGCACAATATCAATGAAATGCCTTAAACAGTGCCAGAGAAAATAATTGTATGCTGCAAATATC
Source organism: Thalassophryne amazonica (assembly GCF_902500255.1). Taxonomy (NCBI): domain Eukaryota; kingdom Metazoa; phylum Chordata; class Actinopteri; order Batrachoidiformes; family Batrachoididae; genus Thalassophryne; species Thalassophryne amazonica. Next base: position 34,450,697 of record NC_047113.1, read on the forward strand.
ACCTCACATATCATAACTTTTGTAAAAACAACACACATTAATGTTAACCAGTAATCTAGAAACATGACTGGCTGTCTGCTTTGTCATCCCAAGCTCCATCTTTATCTCGACTTATATTCTGCATCATCTCTATGATGTTCAGAGGGTCTTGGAGATGTGCCAGTGTGCTACGGTGGTTCAATGTTGAGGCCTTATCCAAAACGCTTTCCCCTGCTCAACAAATGACCCAATATTCACATATGATGTTATGAATGAGGGAGGCCTGCAAAATAGCATGTTTGGAAAGAGCAGAGGTGAAGATGATAGTTTAAATATATGAGATCAGCTGTTCAAGGCAATGGACAGTGTGGTAGAGGTAAAGAAGATTGCAGGCAGGGTGTAGGTGGAGAAAAGTGGCAGGAGTGATTTGTGATAGGATATCTGTAAGAGTGAAACCAGTTATTTTTTGTGGCTTCTAAGTGGTTGTACTGACACAAAGACAGGAGGTGGAGCTGAAGGTAGCAGTGATGAAGATGGTTTTTGCTTGGTGATGAGTATCAACAGGATTAGAAATGAACATAGTTGGATCCTACAGTCAGCTCAGATTGAGGGTGAAACCATCAGGCAGGAGAAGAGGAAGCCCACAGAATGGATTGATGGATGAAGTGAGGAAAGACATACAGGTGTTTGGTGTCATAGAGGAAGTTGCAGAGGACCAGGTGAGACAGACAGATATGCTGTGGTGACTGCATTTTGAGATTTTTGCAAAAGCATGTTTTATAAGGCTCTTTATTGATTTTAATTCTGCACTTCTTGCACATTTTTCTTTTCCTCCAACAGGTAATAAATCATTCTGAGGTATCATTTATTTTGCCCTCACTCACAGTCACTCCACAATCGTCTTTCAGCACTGGTGTAATTTTAAACACAAGACTAAAAGAAAGTCCAACTACTGAAAAATACAGTGGTGTTTTATTTGCAAATTAAAAAGCACCGACAATATTAGTTACACTGTAAAAATTATTGACAACAGTTACAAATCTTTATCATACAGTCCAGAAGATTAGTACCATTGTTGCTGTTATACTTTATCACTTAATACTTTATATGGAGAGACTCAGTATCTCTGTACAATAGTTGGCAGTGAGAGGACATGAGAGGAAATCTTATCGACACAGACAAGACACTCCTCTCCATTTAGTACAGCACTGACATTTCACACTATGGGAATGGGCTGATGCAGAGTGTAAACCCAAACACATTCAATAATTTAGGTCTACTGAGGTTTGCTTATTATGTACAAAGTTAGGAAATAAAGGACCAACATGTGCATTGTTATTACATCAGAACATTGTACAAAACTATTGCAATAACAGCAGCTTTTGTCATCTAAGCTTGACATCTAGTTGCAGTGGTAACAACTTGACTGACACCCAAATGTCCGCACCGTTTGTTTGCCTGGAAAGTTTTCAAGTTTTCCAAGACAGCTTTTTTTTTCCTATCTTGACCTCCTCAACTACATGAAGTTAAACTATAGACGAACACAACCAAATGCTTAAAATGGATTTTAAATGCACAGTCTGTTTTGTACACCATCTGAATCTCGAGAACTGGAGTTCTAAATTAGCATGTCGTAGCTTGCTCATGGTGTCACTTGGAGCAGAAATTGTTTAGTGAATGTGCTTTGCATTTACCTGTATGTTCACGATTCATGTTAGCTTCAACAGTTTAAATATTGTGCTTTCAACATCCACACTGTTGTTCCCGTTTTAGCCAGTTCAGCCATCATGGCACTCACTAAACAGGAGGCAGAGCCGGACAGTCTAACAAAACCAACTGTACATCGGGCCTATGTGACAAATGAAACTGAGCTAAAAGATTTAGTTTTGGTACATTCTAAAATAATGCATTGTCATTAGCATTACAGGAAAGTTAAAATAACATCTGAGTAAAGAAAAATCACTGAATTAAAAAAAAACAACAAAAAAAACACAAACAAACAAACCCTCAAACATCCACATTTTGTTGAAAATTCTGTCCTGGCACTTTTAAATGCAATAACTAGATTATATCAAGGCCTATCAAAGTGAGGCTACAACATGCAGCCCGAGTCAAAACTCTAGATTTTCCCGTTCTTCTACAATCACGCAAAAGTGTCTGTCAGTCACGCTGTCATTCACTTATGTTCATTTGCTCATTTTAATGTGTTCCAAACAAAAACCACACAGCGGGGGCCAGTGTTTGAGTGTTCAGATTAATTCCTTCCTTAGAATAAAGTTAACATGAAGAAGAAAAGGTCAGGTTCAGGAGACCAGCGCCCTGTACATCAGCTTCTTCAGAACACAGAGGGGGAGTATCACTGGTCTTTCTTTCTTTCTTCCTGGTTTGTCCTGCAGGTGGGGTGATGGTGGTGTCATGAAGCTCAGACGAGAGAGGGCAGCACGATTACCTGCTAACACAGTCTGTGCTCGCTGCACCCACCTGTTAGCATTCATGATCTCTCCTCATTTACCATTTGCCCCAAACATCTAGGAAGATCACAGATCTTAGAGGGTATGCCATCACTGATCTCAGTCCAGTTCAATTTCTTTCAAAATCTACTGTGATCTTCGTACTTGCTGTGACCCCCGGCAGGGTTGAGCAGTGGCAGAGTTTTTTTTTTTTATCTCCGGGCGGGGTGCTGCTACCTGGTGTGGATAAGTTCTTCTCTGAGCCAGCTGGGAAGAGGCTGGCCCATCCTATACAGGAGTTTGGACAGCTCAATGTTGTGATCCCTGTAGTACTCCCTGAGGAAAGCCTGTGACTAATGGGCACAAAATGACAAGATGGATGTGATATTAAAAAAAATAATAATAATTGAGAGGAAAGCAAAAGAGGCCATTTAAGTGAATGACACAGTATGCTGTGTTTTGGTCTATTGCAAAGAGTAAAGGTCACATTTAGTTTTTCTGTAACTCATTTGGGAGACCCTGCGACTTATACTCCAGGGGTTCATTATACACTGAAAAATCACATTCTTAAAAAAATAAAAATAAATAAGTGTAACTATTTATATAGGACTTTCACAGGAATCTAACAATGAAACAAACTCCAACAATAGAAAACTAAATGCCAATTATAAAAGTAGCCCACAACAATGCATAAAAATCCCCAAATAAAGTGTTGATAATAGAATTGAATAGAATGCCTTTATTGTCACTGTACACATGTACAATGAGATTAAAAACAACTCCTTTACAGCGCAAAATACAATAATACAGAAAAAAAGGTGCGACTCTGGAAAATATGGTAAATGTGTTCTTTATGTCTTTGTTAGTATGTTAGAAAAAAGACTTTTCCAAATGTTAAATAAAAAAATATCCTAAGTTACAAAGAACTTTGTTTTATGAAAGAAACTGACTTTTTCAAATTACAAAAAAAATGAATACTTTGTAGCTTTACAATCCAATATGTTTCTATTAAGAAAACAAAAAGGATAATAATGAATGAACTGACAAAAATTGTTGTTCTAAAACCATGTAGCAGACCAGGTTTGGGATCCACATCCTCATCCCCACCCACCAAACCCCAGTTTTAAAGGTAAACAAAATTCATAAGAGATTTATTTTGTTTAGTATTTACTGAATTCTTTTAATTGTCGATGATTCAATATTTAGAAGCCTTCAACAGAGTTTGTTTTGGTCTCTTTTCTTTAAGGTTGTTGCTATAATAATGAAACTGACATATTATTGCTGAAGTATGCTGTTGAACAGATAGTTAAACTTCTAGCCCTAAGCCAAACCTGAAATTCTTTCCACCTTGAAATGTTGCATTTCAAGGTGGACATTTGACATGTAAGAAGTGATGTTCATAAAAAGAACCCAGAATTGTTGAGCCAATATCTGTATAACCCCCCCCCCCCCCCGAAAAAAAAAATGACTAACATTTCTTTATAGTGCTACATATGTTAATATAAAATAAATAACATACCTCAGGGGTCATGTCAGGGTATCTACGTCCTTTACTCTTTCCCAAACACTTGGTCTTGCCTCCTTCCAGCAGCTGACACCAAAAGCCTTTCTTCGGATCAAAGCTGAATAATAAGAATACAGAATTCACATTTTTCTCATCACAACCATATTCAATTCTTTGCCTGCAACATTGGGAATCTTGGAATCTTTTCCAGTTCCATACACCTAATATAACCTAAACACTCAATCTCTCTTTAAATAAAATTACCACCTGGGATAAGGAGATTATGCTGTGAATGGTGTGATGGGAAACTGGATACTCACGCAAGGATCTTGTGGTAGTTGATAATGTTTGCCAAGCCTAAAAACTTCTGGATTTTGTCCATGACTGAGGCTGGCTCGGTCTTCAGCATCTGTCCGTCCAAAACTAGTAACTGGACAAACGAACATAAGCAGTGTCAAAACTAAACAGCCTGATATTTGAAAAGTTTAAATCAATTCTCCCCATCGCATTATGATCTACTGTAAGGGGCACAATATTATTGCCTTATTTTACCAAGATTTACAGTCAACTGTACTTTTAGTTAAATTGTAACCCACTCATTGGTCATAATGTGGGCATTAAAAATACATCCAGTAAGTGTAAATCAGACTGAACAAAATAAGTAGTCAATAATAAATACATTTTTTTTTTTACTTGTTGGGGGGGGGGGGGGGGGTCCTGTGAATTATACTCCGGTGTGATTTATATACTGAAAAAAAAAACATGTTATTATGAATAATAATTATAATGTCTCTTTACATAAGACTTTCCCAGGAATCAAAGCACTAAGCAAAATAATCTGTAATAATAATAAAAAAATACATACCAAAAATAAAAGTACACTATAACAATGCACAAAAATACCAAATTAAAAAGCTGATAATATAGAAAAAAGGTGTAACTTATATATGGAGTTTTCCTCTTCAAGAGGCATGATTATTTTGATAGGTGCAACTTGTACTACAGAAAATATGGTAATACTACTGTCCAACACTGCTTCAGGATTGACAGAGCTCTGCATGCTTCGATATTTCAAAGATCCATGAGTTCCACATGCCTGTGATTAGACATCCGATAGCCATCATCTCATTTGTGTTTCTTTATTCTTTCAGTGGTTAATGAGACGATAAGCATAGATACTGCTAACAGTTAGAACTGTTACACTCTAAGAAATGAAACACAGGGGTTTTTAAATGTAATTAATACTATTATTTTCAATATACTTGCAATTGGTAATTTTAGGGATTTAAGTAATAATGTTTCATTTGATTTAATATATGATTAAAAAAGTGTTCATCGCATATCTATTTTCTTAATGATATGTTTCATCACTTTGAGCAGACGGAATCAGTTAATCAGTGAGTGGGTGTGGGTGGTAGCAAAGAAAACCTTCACCCTCTTAGCCCTTTCTGGAATGAGTTGAATACCCATGCTCTAGAGAATTCTCAGTTCAATTCCCAGATCACTCGGGGGGCGGGGTCCAATAAAGTGCTCTTGAGCAAAGTACTTAATCCACAAGTTGCATACACTTCATTACATTTTACAGATGCAGATGAAATTTTTGGGGCTAAGTCAGGTCTGGGACAATGCCCTGGTGCAGTGCATCATCACATTCACAGCAATATGAATCTACCCTGGGACCTGCATAGCAACCACGGTCCATCCCCACCTCCTGAAAGTAGACATTTATCTGTTGTAGGCAGGTGATAATTAGGTATCAGCATAGCATTTTCCCATGACAGGGGTCCTCAACAATGAGGCGCCTGCAGAGAAGACTGCCCAGAGAAGCCCACCACATGACCAAAATGATGTTGCCGATATTGCCTCCCATCCTCTACAAATAACATTTTGTTTGGCAAAAAAAAAAAAAAAAAAAATCAATCAAATTGTACCCAAGGACACACCAAAGAGACTGAGTAACAAGCTTGTAGTCATCACTTTAAGTCACTGATTAGTATCTGTCTTACAGCCACACATTAAGACAGGAAGCATCAGGACCCCAAAGACTTCAGCCTTTGATCTCCTAAAACGATATGGCAACACTAAACACCTCCACCCAGGGACCTCGTGACTTCATGAGCTTTTCCCAGGCATCTTTCGATCTCAAAGCCCGTGTATCCACAGCCATGAATGTCACAGCCCAGATAAGTAAGTCTTTTGACATGTTTGACACTTTCACTGCATACTGATGCAGTTCTAATGGCTGAGTCCAGGAACTCTTTGAAAGCCTGGATCTCAGTCTTGATGTAGGATAATCACAAATCAAGACTCTCCGACTCCTTACTCAGCTTCTAAAGTGCTGCAATCTGCACATCTACAGATTCTACAAACATCACAGCATCATCCCTAAAGTCAAGGTCATTAAACCATTCTTCACAGACAAAAAGGCCAAATTTGCTGGGCTCCACACTCAACCCAACACCCAGACTATGCACGCATCAAACATCCTATGTTGCTAAAGGCGCAACGGGTCAAGGAATTGCTTGAATCTGTGTGTGTGTGTGTGTTCAATGTGCATGTGGTATCTTGACAAATATACTTTGTGTATCAAAATCAAACTTGGTACACAAGGTCACCTCACTAAGAGCTTGGAGAAATGCAACATCGACTATACTTTGATTAAAATTGCAACCTAGTGTATGCAAAATCCAGGGATTAAAGCAAAACAAAAAAGAAAAAGAAAAAAGAAAAAAATCTTGTGACTGAATTTTGTTCATGGCCATATCATAAGCTGTTCACCATCTACCTTCATATAGAAAACCTTTTGTGATCGCATCCTAGCATTTAAGGTAAAACAAGGTGGAGACAGCTAAGAACACAGCAAAGTGTTCTCCTGCTTTTCTAATGCAGCATCATATTATAGAATCTCGCACCGAATCACGGTCTATGACTCATGCGAGAGGTTGGTTTGAGCAGAGTTCCGGTTCGGGGCACAATGTAAACACACCTCATAAAGTCTGGACAACAAGACAACATCGGGGCACGGCAGAAGTTCATCACAGGTGCTACACCTCCTCTAGATAACCCTCTCAACTTAGGAGAACGTGTCAACATCATAATCGCCCATGAACACGCTGGATCAACACCAACCACATCCTGGCTAGCCACTATTTACATGCACTGTGAGACGCCAGACTTCTGCTGGCACCGTGGTGCATGCTGGGAAGCGCAGGGGGCCGGCAGGAGGATTATGGGAAATGTTAAAGTAGCGAATTATTTAAATACTTCAGGATAAACACATTTTAAGGGGACAGCTTTTACTTCATTTAATACCAATTAAAATCTCAAGCCTGTAGACAGGATGTGTGTGTGTGTGTGTGTGTGTGTGGGGGGGGGGGTGTCGGTCTTTTTTTGGTGAACATGGGCCTTTGTCGGTAGAGGTGACCCCCACAAAAAGGTTTTTTAATTACTATTTTCTCACTCAATCACCCCCCCCCCCCCCAACACACACAATTTAGCTGTACTGCTTAATTTGTGTTGAATTCTCTTTTACACATTTTCTTTTCACCTTTTCTTTGCCTTTAACCAAAATTGATATCACAACCTACATGTTTGTTTGATAAGATTACTAACCACAAGAGCATAATCATTTTCAGATTTTTGGCTTCCCTCATCCTAACTGACCTGATTTTAAAGCTAGAACACCAAACAGACCCAGCAATGCCCAAGCTTATTTTTCAATTTATTTTAATTTATATAGCACCAAATCACAACAAAGTTGCCTCAAGGCACTTCACACAAGTAAAGTCTAACCTTTCCAACACCCAGAGCAAGCACACAGACACAGACAAAAACTCCCTTTGATGATTTGAGGAAGAAACCTCAAGCAGACCAGACTCAAAGGGGTGACCCTCTGCCTGGGCCATGCATAATTGACAAAACAATTTACAAAAAAAATGTACAAAACAAATATACAGGAAATTTTTGCCGGTGCACAGGACGGGAGCGTTGCAGAAGTAAACACCACACCCATCTCTGGATGGAGCCACACCTCAAACAGAGAGACACAAAACAGAATCAGGCATCGGAAAGACATCAAATGCAGTATAATTTGTCAGCATTAACCAACAAGAAAAACAGAAGAAAGACTAAGCTTAGACATTACATTAAAAAAAATATATATCGCTTCACATCCCACTTTAGTTATGCAGAAAAGTTAAATGAACTAAACTTATTTTTATATGGCTCATCAATTAAACTTAATCCAGAACTATAGTAAAATTTAGGCCCAGATTAATACAGATTTAAACATTTTAGTTGTTAAAATTATTATCACTATCATTATTGTAAGCAGTAGTAGTATGAAAAATTTCTTCAAAAGTAGACCTGCCAGAAGGGGTGTTGTGGAGGGCATGTCCCCCCACAACACTTTATTTCCACCTGGATACGCCCCTGGTTTGCAGTCTGAGCAGGAACAATGAAGAATTTGTGTACTTGTGTGGAAAGCGTGACCTGACTGAGAGGTAAGAAGGTTTTATGAGCATATTTTATGTTACATCGTCCTCAGAAAGATATTTTAGACATTTGGGGAGGGGGGTATTTTGCTTCTAACTGTAGCTGCCAGAGGGCAAGTCTCTGAACCCCAGTTTACACGATAACGCACCAAGGACTTCAGTGATGGTGATGATACTTGCTGCTGGAAATTATACCTTACACAAGTTTGAAGTGGGGATCTGCGACACAGCTTACGGTGTGTACTGCTAAATTTTACATCAACATGAACATAACTGACATCTCCATGCCATCATGAATTAAAAAAACAGCCCATAAGGGTGCACAATGGAGTAAAATACTGACTGATATACAGCACTACAGAGAGAGATTCCACACAGAGAAGAACAAAATTACAGCGATGGAAAATATTCAACATATTGGTATGAGTACATCTCATTTACTCTGTGCAAAACTGAATTGCTGAAGACATGCATAATACCTGGCTAGAGTGGTAGTAATTGAGCCAGCGCTCCAGATGGATGGCGTACCAGCCTGGAACCAGACAACGGTTCTGGAGGACGCGTAGTTTGACAGGAGCATCATGACCTGCTGCGATGACATCATGGAAGGAGTATTTCAACGCCACTGGGTCATCATGGGCTCTTTGGTGCTGTTGCAGAGAAGCAGTGAGAGACATTTAAAGCAATCTGCTAAATCATCACTGGACATCTGTGGTATAGGTATTTATGGACCTCTACTCAACACAAAAATAAATGACAGTTTTCATGCAATACTAACTTAGCTGTTCATGCAGAAACAATGAACAGTCACTCAACTGAAACTTTACACTGGAATATTCAGAGATATTGATATAACTGAATGCTTCTTATGACTAACCTGGTACCAGGAGTAAGCTCTGTCAGCTGGGTTAATGAGGATGGTGATAATTTTGGCTTTGGGAAGGAGAGCTGCAGCCCTTTGAGCTGCCACCTCAGAGTCAAAGTAGTTGGCACTTTTCTCAAAGTAGTAGTCTGAGCTCGTGTTGGAAGGCAGAGGGAAGTACTCCATATACCTGACAGAGAGCAAAAACAAACAAACAGTGACAGAAGCAGCCATAGCTGGTCTGGTCTGATAGGAGATAAAAATAAGTTATCTCTTACATGGACCAAGAAAAACTAGCAACACACTTCAGCATTTACCATATAACAGTCAGATCAGGTGAGAAAACTCATTGAAATTCCCACTGTGGTCACTTAATCTTTGTATTAAGTTGAGATATTTCAGCGAGGTGCCATGCTCATGTCCACGCTCTGTGCAGAAAGGCATGGTCAGCCCCCTCAGCCTGCTGTCTGTGTCTGAGTCAAACAGAGGGAACAGCGAACAGCAAACCAGCCATTTGAAGCAAGCGACCGAATTATTCCACCCAAAAACTTTGAAAGCATAAATGAAATTGGTTAATTTACCTTTTTCTTCCAAAATATGAACCTAAAAGTGAAAGCATACCAATACGCATTTGTGTTGAGTCGGTCTAATCAACTGAGTTTAGATATACAACAGCGCCCACTTATGACAAAAGTCGATATTTCATATGAATTCGTGTAAAATTTCAGAAAGGATACACTGCGCACAATGATTTCAAGTCTGTCCAGAGTGAGGTTTTATGAGATGTCATCATTTGTGCAAAATTCATTCATCCACCCATTTTCTACATCTAGGTACTCCAATTAAGGGTCACGGGTGGAGCTAGAGCCTATGCCAGCAGTCACAGGGCATGAGGCGCGGTACACCCTGGACAGGACGCCAGTCCATCGCATGGCCACATACAGACAGAGAAACACATTCACACCTGCATGCACACCTATGTTCAATTTACCTGTTTCAACTCCACACAGAAAGCCGTACAAAAATCAAGCAAACTTAAAATGGACAAAATATTGAAGGCTGTCTGGCGCGACAGAAAAACAAACCAAAAACAAAAACAGCCGTTGCACAGGAATTTCTTCCCAAAGCGAATGACAAGAGATGCAATACAATTCTTAAACATTTCATGAAAAAAGTTTACATTTACACTTTGTGCCACAGTACTAAAGTAGCTGATGGCAGCTCCCTGCTGCTCACAGATCACAGCTACTGTACAAAGATTTCACGAATTTTCAAATATAACGCAATGCTAAAATACCCCCGGCCGAACAAGCATGCAATCAATGAAAGACGGTGTAGAAAGAATGTGACCTTTTGACTCCTTAGAATAGGTCAAGGTTAGCCTTCTTTGAATTTGTCCAAGGTGTATGCCCCAAGAATTTTCCCTGTGAATTTGAAGATGGACGGACAGACAGACAGATGGACACAAAGTCTTCGCAATACCTGATGGCCATATTTTGGTCTCAGGTAAAAAAATGTACTCGTACTGAACTGTCATGTAACCAAGGTGTGAACCGCACGTCTTCCGTGTACCCTCTGTGCGCGTGTGTGTGTGTATATATATATATATATATAAATATAAACACACACACACACACACACACACACACACACACACACACACACACACACACACACACACACACACACACACACACACACACACACACACACACACACACACACACACACGTATGAACATTTATTTATTCCTAGACTACTCCCAGATCCTTTTACCAATTTCCACTAATCTTTGTATATGGATGAAGGTACTTCCCAAAACTGACCTTCATCAGTTCATTCTGACAAAAGTCAAGGTCACTTGGGTCAAAAGAAAAAAAAAATTGATGTCTACCTCTCACTCTGCATGTATGTGGAAAACAAAACTGGTAAAAATCACCGGGGTCAAGGTCAACTCCGTTTGTATGCCTGTCTTGTCGTCTACACCTCCCAGGTGCTTTGGCTGATTTTGACCAAACTTGTTATGTGGATGAAGACCGACCCTGGAATTATCCTGAAATGGTTCATTTTTACAAAGCTCAAGGACAATGTGTTCAAGGATTTCAATTTACAACCTGATTTGGATCAAACCTGGCACACATATGCAGGTGCATTGCAAAACTGCCCTGGCAAGGTAACTAAAGGTCAAATATTCAATAAGATCACTTAGACAAAGTTAGATTTAGACCAGGACAGAGTCTTCATGCCAAACATGTATATTTGCATTCATCTTTGCAATATACATCTGTGGTGACAGCGTGAAGGGAGCGTTTAAACATAAGCAATCAGATGGTCAATCAAAGCTGCAATGTTATAACCCTGAACTAAAAAAAAAAAAAAAAAAAAAAAATTGTTTATGAATCTTATACATTTAACATAAAAACAAACAATAATAATATGAGAACATGTAGCATGCGTGTGGCTGCTAAAGCACTAGATAATACTGAGGCTTGTGAGGTTTCTTACCAGTCAATGCCTCTGTGGTAGTTGTGCCCATTGAAGAACTGGATCTCCTCAAAAGTCTCCTTGCTGGGGTAGTTACTGGTCAAGTCTGGGTGCATGCCAAGGAACAGATAGAGCGCTGTCGTCCCTGAGAGGAATGACAAAAAACATGAGTAGACAGGGAGAATAGAGAAAGCAGTAATGATTAGTTTCCCATATGGTTGTGAATGTTTACAAAGATTATGGGCATGACAGATTAATACAGCTTTGTCCTGTTATCTGATCATTCTCATATTGAATATCATGTTGCCACTGTCAGTTGGAACTAGTTTATATTGAAATTCTAATCCAATTACATTTTTTCGACAAATCTGATTGGTTAAGTGTGTAAGATTTCAGACCGGCTAATATCAATCAATCAATCAATCAACTTTTTTCTTGTATAGCGCCAAATCACAACAAACAGTTGCCCCAAGGCGCTCCACATTGCAAGGCAAGGCCATACAATAATTATGAAACACAGTCTACGTCTAAAGCAACATAACCAAGGGATGGTCCAGGGTCACCCGATCCAGCCCTAACTATAAGCCTTAGCGAAAGGAAAGTTTTAAGCCTAATCTTAAAAGTAGAGAGGGTATCTGTCTGCCTGATCTGAATTGGGAGCTGGTTCCACAGGAGAGGAGCCTGAAAGCTGAAGGCTCTGCCTCCCATTCTACTCTTACAAACCCTAGGAACTACAAGTAAGCCCGCAGTCTGAGAGCGAAACGCTCTAATGGGGTAATATGGTACTACGAGGTCCCTAAGATAAGATGGGACCTGATTATTCAAAACCTTATAAGTAAGAAGAAGAATTTTAAATTCTATTCTAGCATTAACAGGAAGCCAATGAAGGGAGGCCAACACGGGTGAGATATGCTCTCTCCTGCTAGTCCCCGTCAGTACTCTAGCTGCAGCATTCTGAACCAACTGAAGGCTTTTTAGGGAACTTTTAGGACAACCTGATAATAATGAATTACAATAGTCCAGCCTAGAGGAAACAAATGCATGAATTAGTTTTTCAGCATCACTCTGAGACAAGACCTTTCTGATTTTAGAGATATTGCGTAAATGCAAAAAGGCAGTCCTACATATTTGTTTAATATGCGCTTTGAATGACATATCCTGATCAAAAATAACTCCAAGATTTCTCACAGTATTACTAGAGATCAGGGAAATGCCATCCAGAGTAACGATCTGGTTAGACACCATGCTTCTAAGATTTGTGGGGCCAAGTACAATAACTTCAGTTTTATCTGAGTTTAAAAGCAGGAAATTAGAGGTCATCCATGTCTTTATGTCTGTAAGACAATCCTGCAGTTTAGCTAATTGGTGCGTATCCTCTGGCTTCATGGATAGATAAAGCTGGGTATCATCTGCGTAACAATGAAAATTTAAGCAATACCGTCTAATAATACTGCCCAAGGGAAGCATGTATAAAGTGAATAAAATTGGTCCTAGCACAGAACCTTGTGGAACTCCATAATTAACTTTAGTCTGTGAAGAAGATTCCCCATTTACATGAACAAACTGTAATCTATTAGACAAATATGATTCAAACCACCGCAGCGCAATGCCTTTAATACCTATGACATGCTCTAATCTCTGTAATAAAATTTTATGGTCAACAGTATCAAAAGCAGCACTGAGGTCTAACAGAACAAGCACAGAGATAAGTCCACTGTCCGAAGCCATAAGAAGATCATTTGTAACCTTCACTAATGCTGTTTCTGTACTATGATGAATTCTAAAACCTGACTGAAACTCTTCAAATAGACCATTCCTCTGCAGGTGATCAGTTAGCTGTTTTACAACTACCCTCTCAAGAATCTTTGAGAGAAAAGGAAGGTTGGAGATTGGCCTATAATTAGCTAAGATAGCTGGGTCAAGTGATGGCTTTTTAAGTAATGGTTTAATTACTGCCACCTTAAAGGCCTGTGGTACATAACCAACTAACAAAGATAGATTGATCATATTTAAGATTGAAGCATTAAATAATGGTAGGACTTCCTTGAGCAGCCTGGCAGGAATGGGGTCTAATAAGCATGTTGATGGTTTGGATGAAGTAACTAATGAAAATAACTCAGACAGAACAATCGGAGAGAAAGAGTCTAACCAAATACCGGCATCACTGAAAGCAGCCAAAGATAACGATACATCTTTGGGATGGTTATGAGTAATTTTTTCTCTAATAGTCAAAATTTTGTTAGCAAAGAAAGTCATGAAGTCATTACTAGTTAAAGTTAATGGAATACTCAGCTCAATAGAGCTCTGACTCTTTGTCAGCCTGGCTACAGTGCTGAAAAGAAACCTGGGGTTGTTCTTATTTTCTTCAATTAGTGAGGAGTAGAAAGATGTCCTAGCTTCACGAAGGGCTTTCTTATAGAGCAACAAACTCTTTTTCCAGGCTAAGTGAAGATCTTCTAAATTAGTGAGACGCCATTTCCTCTCCAACTTACGGGTTATCTGCTTTAAGCTACGAGTTTGTGAGTTATACCACGGAGTCAGACACTTCTGATTTAAAGCTCTCTTTTTCAGAGGAGCTACAGCATCCAAAGTTGTCTTCAATGAGGATGTAAAACTATTGACAAGATACTCTAACTCCCTTACAGAGTTTAGGTAGCTACTCTGCTCTGTGTTGGTATATGACATTAGAGAACATAAAGAAGGAATCATATCCTTAAACCTAGTTACAGCGCTTTCTCAAAGACTTCTAGTGTAATGAAACTTATTCCCCACTGCAGGGTAGTCCATCAGGGTAAATGTAAATGTTATTAAAAATGATCAGACAAAAGGGAGTTTTCAGGGAATACTGTTAAGTCTTCTATTTCCATACCATAAGTCAGAACAAGATCTAAAATATGATTAAAGTGGTGGGTGGACTCATTTACTTTTTGAGCAAAGCCGATAGAGTGTAATAATAGATTAAATGCAGTGTTGAGGCTGTCATTCTCAGCATCTGTGTGGATGTTAAAATCGCCCACTATAATTATCTTATCTGAGCTAAGCACTAAGTCAGACAAAAGGTCTGAAAATTCACAGAGAAACTCACAGTAACGACCAGGTGGACGATAGATAATAACAAATAAAACCGGTTTTTGGGACTTCCAATTTGGATGGACAAGACTAAGAGACAAGCTTTCAAATGAATTAAAGCTCTGTCTAGGTTTTTGATTAATTAATAAGCTGGAATGGAAGATTGCTGCTAATCCTCAGCCCCGGCCCGTGCTACGAGCATTCTGACAGTTAGTGTGACTCGGGGGTGTTGACTCATTTAAACTAACATATTCATCCTGCTGTAACCAAGTTTCTGTTAGGCAGAATAAATCAATACGTTGATCAATTATTATATCATTTACCAACAGGGACTTAGAAGAAAGAGACCTAATGTTTAATAGACCACATTTAACTGTTTTAGTCTGTGGTGCAATTGAAGGTGCTATATTATTTTTTTCTTTTTGAATTTTTATGCTTAAATAGATTTTTGCTAGTTATTGGTGGTCTGGGAGCAGGCACCGTCTCTACGGGGATGGGGTAATAGGGGGATGGCAGGGGGAGAGAAGCTGCAGAGAGGTGTATAAGACCACAGCTCTGCCTCCTGGTCCCAACGCTAGACAGTCACAGTTTGGAGGATCCCAAAAAATTGGCCAGATTTCTAGAAATGAGAGCTGCTCCCTCTAAAGTGGGATGGATGCCGTCTCTCCTAACAAGACCAGGTTTTCCCCAGAAGCTTTGCCAATTATCAATGAAGCCCACCTCATTTTTTGGACACCACTCAGACAGCCAGCAATTCAAGGAGAACATGCGGCTAAACATGTCACTCCCGGTCTGATTGGGGAGGGGCCCAGAGAAAACAACAGAGTCCGACATTGTTTTTGCAAAGTTACACACCGATTCAATGTTAATTTTAGTGACCTCCGATTGGCGTAACCGAGTGTCATTACTGCCGACGTGAATTACAATCTTACCAAATTTACGCTTAGCCTTAGCCAGCAATTTCAAATGTCCTTCGATGTCGCCTGCTCTGGCCCCCGGAAGACAATTGACAATGGTTGCTGGTGTCGCTAACTTCACATTTCTCAAAACAGAGTCGCCAATAACCAGAGTTTGATCCTCGGCGAGTGTATCGTCGAGTGGGGAAAAACGGTTAGAGATGTGAACGGGTTGACGGTGTACACGGGGCTTCTGTTTAGGGCTACGCTTCCTCCTCACAGTCACCCAGTCAGCCTGCCTTCCCGACTGCACGGGGTCTGCCAGGGGGGAACTAACGGCGGCTAAGCTACCTTGGTCCGCACCGACTACAGGGGCCTGGCTAGCTGTAGAATTTTCCACGGTGCGGAGCCGAGCCTCCAATTCGCCCAGCCTGGCCTCCAAAGCTATGAATAAGCTGCACTTATTACATGTACCGTTACTGCTAAAAGAGGCCGAGGAATAACTAAACATTTCACACCCAGAGCAGAAAAGTACGGGAGAGACAGGAGAAGCCGCCATGCTAAAACGGCTAAGAGCTAGTAGCTACGTTAAGCTAGCGGATTCCCAAACAGGGAATCCGACACTAGACAGGCTGTGGAGCAGCACAGGTAACGCACGACAACAGTGCTAAAATAAAATAAAAATCCACTAGACAGGCTGTGGAGCAGCACAGGTAACGCACAACAACAGTGCTAAAAAATAAAATAAAATAAAAATAAAAATCCACTGGACAGGCTGTGGAGCAGCACAGGCAACGCACGACAACAGTGCTAAAACAAAATAAAAATCCACTAGACAGGCTGTGGAGCAGCACAGGTAACGCACGACAACAGTGCTAAAATAAAATAAAAATCCACTAGACAGGCTGTGGAGCAGCACAGGTAACGCACAACAACAGTGCTAAAAAATAAAATAAAATAAAAATAAAAATCCACTGGACAGGCTGTGGAACAGCACAGGTAACGCACAACAACAGTGCTAAAAAATAAAATAAAAATAAAAATCCACTGGACAGGCTGTGGAGCAGCACAGGCAACGCACGACAACAGTGCTAAAACAAAATAAAATCCACTAGACAGGCTGTGGAGCAGCACAGGCAACGCACGACAACAGTGCTAAAACAAAATAGAAATCCACTAGACAGGCTGTGGAGCAGCACAGGTAACGCACAACAACAGTGCTAAAACAAAATAAAAATCCACTAGACAGGCTGTGGAGCAGCACAGGTAACGCACAACAACAGTGCTAAAACAAAATAAAAATCCACTAGACAGGCTGTGGAGCAGCACAGGTAACGCACGACAACAGTGCTAAAACAAAATAAAAATCCACTAGACAGGCTGTGGAGCAGCACAGGTAACGCACAACAACAGTGCTAAAACAAAATAAAAATCCACTGGACAGGCTGTGGAGCAGCACAGGTAACGCACAACAACAGTGCTAAAAATAAAATAAAATAAAAATAAAAATCCACTGGACAGGCTGTGGAGCAGCACAGGCAACGCACGACAACAGTGCTAAACAAAACAAAATCCACTAGACAGGCTGTGGAGCAGCACAGGTAACGCACGACAACAGCGCTAAATAAAAATCCACTGGACAGGCTGTGGAGCAGCACAGGTAACGCACGACAACAGCGCCCAAAAAAATAAAATAAAAATAAAAATCCACTGGACAGGCTGTGGAGCAGGGTAACGGTGGCAAAATATTTGACTGTTTCACATTTGGATGTATTACTCCGTGCACTGACCGTTGTTCTGACGAGTTGTCATTCCTGTCCTCCACGCAACTGCGTACGCGCAATATTGTCAGGATGCGGAACTGTCAATTTATGCAATGAGAAGTACAATTCAACAGAACACCGGCTGTGCACGCTGCTAGCTGTTAGCGCTGTTAGCTGAGAGCGAGAGAAAGTTGTGTACCGACGCCCCCGCTGAAATGGGTGAATTTAAGCTACCATACGAAAGTACTGATGTGGATTCTGATACAGAATTACCGTTTCACATTTGAAGGATTTGATGGATTTTCACATTTGATGGATTACTCCGCGCCCCGACTACTGTTGGAGCGACGCTGCCTCAGCTTGACGGTAAGCCTAGCCAACCGAATTACCTACAGAAAAATAAACCATGCAAACGATGGAATCGAATTAGAACCCCCTTGTGTCTTATGATTTGCGGATGCTCATGCTGTTATATGGCCGCAAATAGCTGTTTTACGGCTCCGCTAACGCATTGCCATAAAACTCCCTTTTAACCTCAATTTGCTAAAGCTCAATTTGCAACCAAATAACCAACACGAACGTCCGCAAATCAGACACAACAGGGTTATTCCCTAATTAAGCTAACTGGCAGGATGAGATGCTTGCGTTTGCATTATGTTTTATTCATAAAACAGGACATATAGATTGGAAGATAGAGATAGAAATTTTTCCCCACCCCCTAGGTCCCCCGAGGTAAACATGCACAGACTTTTCCACATCACATAAGCCCAAACAACTATACAGTCAGTATATATATATATATGGATTTCATGAAATGGGAAAGGGGCCAGTGGGTATCTAACGTATTATTAAAAAAAAAAAAGGCAAGGGGGAAGCTGTATTAATCTGAACCTTTAATTTATGAGAAGGTGATTCATCACTGCTAAAATAGAAGCCCTAGATTTAATGTACAACTCTGTCCTGTAGGGGGTGATGAGGTACTGCATATCACCTGTCTTCTGAGGCCCGATGACGAGCAATTTAGGGAAGCGGTCACAAGTTTTCTCTTTGGACCATATGTCCTTGTGCCTTTTGTCCTCACAGGGATCCTGCAGTCACAATAATGTCATTAATCCTTTGCCTGAAATATGATTCTGAGACAACAATCTAAAATCCCATTAAATATGTAACAGTATAAACAAATCCAAGAATTTGACAACTGAATAAAACACAACAATGCAATTATTATGAATTATTACTGTAAGTGACAAGAAATTGAAACGATATATTGTGAGATTTTTCAAGTTACATGATTAAATTATTATCGAGTAGAAAGGCTTGTGAACTGTCAAACTGACAATAACAACAGTCATCACCACACCTGCCAGAGAGGATCTTTCTCAGAGGGGAAGAGGCTGAAGTATTTCTGTGCCAGCTGCACAGGCGGGAGAGTCTGCATCTTCAAGTTGGTCCACGTTTGTACAAACATTACCAGACTTTTAAATGTGTACAAGCCCAGGCGGTCATTCCCATAGTTGGACAAGTGGGTCATGAAGATGCTAATCTGAAATTGGAGGGAACAAATATAAAGAGTGAGATGGTGGAGGTTCACAGTTTTGTTTAACACTTGTGGTTCCAAACCAAAGCACAGGTTGAGACAAATTTTAGTTCTAGTCTGGTTTGTTTTCAGTCTTATTCAAAACAAACAAAATACTGTCAACATAAGGTCTCTTATAGGTGCTTTCCCCCAACAGAGGACATGTTACTGAACATAGGGAACCAACTTTACATCTTAATAACTGGTTTACTCTTGGTCGAAACACCCAGAACTGTTCAAAATCTGGCGTGTGAACCATAACGGAGACTGTTCCATTTTGGTGGTAAAGGGCTATGAGATTTATTGGACTGTCTACTGGGCAGATTTGATCAAAAGTTGATTCTGACAAGCAGCAGGTTGTGTTGAACCTCAGTGAAACTTAGTAGAGAAGCTTGAATCTGATTCAAGCTTCTCTACTATGGAAACCACCTGGACAACTGAGAGCCAATTCAGTGAAACTTGTCTTCCCTGTTGTCACAGACACATGATAAATAGTTCATCATTAAACCATAAAACTGTAATATATGGGTTTCATTGACATTACAGTGTGGTCACTGCAGTTTTACTCACTTTTTAATGAGGAACCACAACATTACAGCAAATACAGATGACATATTCACCCCCCCCCCCCACAAATCAGTAATACAAAGTGTCCTGGGATCACCCAAGTACACCCTTATGCTAAATATGAATGAAATTGGTTAACTGATTTTTGAGATATTGTGCTAACAAGAGTGGCAAATATCTTCAATATCTCACTGTGACTTTTAAACTGACCCAGAGGTTGCTGGAATCAACTGGTGTCGGGGGATCATCAAAGTACACCCTTATGCTAAATATGAATGACATTGGTCAAGTCATTCGTGAGATAGAATAGAATAGTCCTTATAGTCATTGTCCGGGGTGGGCGGTGGGGGGCAGGGGTTAACAATGAAATTGGGGGTTGATCACTATATCCCCCCGTATTTCATACAGGTGGGATAAAAAGGCACAACACACCTCTCAATTTTCACTTTGGCATGTGAAAATTACCAGTTCTGACTTGCGTGACTGGTTTTGAGCTAGCCATTTGGGTGCCCTAAGCACAAATGATCAATCAGTCCGTGCGCGCGATTCTCCCAGGCTGGGAGAAGACAAGAGGAGAGCCTTGTACTGTCTTCTGCCAGGCGGGAGAAGTCTGTAACGCAGCGCTGAGACGCACAGGCTGCGGCAGCCTTTTTTGTCAGTGGAAAACTGTCTTCTGTAACGCTGGCGGTGACATGCACAGAGGCTACCCATGCCGCTTCCTGCCTGCCTGGCTCCTTCTCCGATGACTTTTGCTTATACCTATTAACATGCTGTACACAAATTTTAGTTATATCGTTACTAGTAGCCTATTAGGATGATTTTTCACAAGCTTGGTTTTTGTGGTGCCCCCAGGCAACACAGTGCCTTAAGCCACGGTCCCACCTTATAATGAAGGATGAAGAAGGAGCCACGCACCCTGTTTTTTTGTTTCCTGAGCTATCGTGGCAGTATAGTGGCTCAGAGTGGCTCTTAGAGGCATTATCTTCAGTTAACGAGGCTCCTCTCTGAGCGTGGCGCTAATTTCAAGATGTTCAAAATTTAGCAACAACAGCGTGGCACAGTTTGTGTTCGAGTTACTGCGATGGCTTAGAGGCATTTGCATGGTGCTTACGAGTCTGCAAAAAGTCTGTGCGCCTGGCACCTTCACAGGACCTGAGAGGCTATTTTTGGAACAGCGCTCCTCTTGCGCACACAATTCCACCTGCTCTGTGCGCTGGACTCTATATAAAATAATTATTTTGTAGTGGATTAATCATTTTCTGCCAAACCTAGGATGCTGAAAACACCTCTAATCACTTCTAGAATCAGAGGACTGTTTCATCTGGACGCTTTTTTTTTTCCTCTCTTTCCTGCTCCATGTGGAATGTATTTTGAACAGCTTAAGGTAATTATTTTTAATGTTTTTTATAGCTTGATAAAACAGTTCCTAGCTGTAAAAGTATGTCTGTATGTTGATGTCTGTTGTATGTAAAAGTATGTTGATTTAATATCTTGTTAATGGATCACATGACCTCCGCTGTGTGTGCGCACTGAGGCAGGACCTGAGAGGCTATTTTTGGAGGACTCTCCTCTTGCACACACAATTCCACCTGCTCTGTGCGCTGGACTCTATATAAAATAATTATTTTGTAGCGGATTAATCATTTTCTGTCAAACCTTGAATGCTGAAAACACCTCTAATCACTTCTGGAATTAATGGATCACATGAGCTCCGCTGTGTGTGCGCACTGAGGCAGTCACTCATCATCACGCTTCAAACGAGCATTTAGGCAGAACGCCAGCTCACAAAAGAGTGATTTTTCAGTCAATATTGGACAAACACAAAGTTAAAATTTGGTTGACTGCGTGAAAGTGGATGTGTGTTTAAAGCCATGGAAGATAATGACTCCAGTGGAGCAGCTAAGAGCAGGAGCTATGCGACAACACAGGTGGAGAGCGCACAGAAGACCGATTTTGAAGACATAACACAAAGTTAAAAGTTGTATCATGATAACTTGTAAGCTGCGAAAGAAATAAAGAAATATACATATATATATATATATACACACACACACATGTATAAAAAATGATCCACAGGTGTATATAATAAAACGGCCACCTCATTCTATATGCACAACAGCACCGTGCGCAAAAGAGCGCTTTTGCAGAAATAAATGGACGAACACAATGTCAAAAGTGGAATCACGTTGTAAAAATGATTGTGTTTAAAGCCAGGGAGAAAATAAAGCCAGCAAGCCACGGATGGAAAGGAAGCCACTTAGAAAGAGCACAGAGGCAGCTGTCCATGAAAGGACAACAGCAGCGTGCGCGCAAAAGAGTGATTTTGCAGAAATAAACGGACAAACAAAGTTTTGTGTGTTTAAAGCTGCAAGAAAAGCCAGAGAGCCGCGGAGCCAGCGAGGAGCACAGAGGCGGCTCTCCAGGAACCCGTGGTTCGGGTCTAGGTGGTCTGGTGCATTACAGGTGGACAGCAGCCTGGCGCACAGCGCACAACTGCGGAACTGTGCTGGAGTGTCTATTTCTGGACTGCGTTTAAAAAAAGAAAAAAAGAAGGGACATCTTTAAATGCTGCTGTGGATCTGTGAATTGAAAACCCACACTTTGAAGGGACCAGGTGTGGGAGGGCTGGAGGTTTGGACCAAACTCATGCCTAAACGTGCGCCAACATGGCGTTATCATGGCGCTATCATGGCACTACGTGGCTTAGTGTGGCTGATGCGAGCCATTCGAGGCTGTAATGACAGGTCGGTCGTGGCTCACTACAGGTTGCTACGCGGCACATGCGGGGTACAGAGAGGCACATAGTGGCACCTTCTTAGTGGATACGTGATAGATCAAAACGTGGGTCATTCTTCAAATAATCACCCCACACCCACGCGTGGCTCCTTCTTCAGCCTCCATTATTTGGTGGGACCGAGGCTTTACGCGCAGGGCATAATTTGCATGTGCAGAATGACAGCACCGTGCGTGACTGACATGATTAAGGATTATTACAAAGACTTTTATTTGTTTAATTTGTGAATCCCAAATATGTGGAGCTCTGCTTCCTCTACATGTTTGTTTTGCACAACACCTAAGCAAAGTCTGATTTAGCAGGACGAAGTCCACACAGCAGTATGACCATCGAGAACTACACAGCAGTGAAGATATGCTTTATGATACATGGCGCAGCCGTTAGTATCAGTAATATCAGGGAGAGCCAATAAATTTACAAATATTGTGTTCCGTTTTCAACTAAAAGAATTTACATAGACACGTGAAAAGTGATGGTTGGAGTGTCAAGTAAGAAAAAAATCTATAGTATGGGCATTGTTCAACTTAAAAAAACAAAACAAATAAATGAATAAAAACATTTGATTTTTGGGATGTAGTCTTTATTTTTATGACAAATTATTCCCATCATACAAAATCATTTTCCATTTGCTTGATATCACAATTTAAAAGGAGGCATTCAAGTGTTTCAATAGAGCATTTTTTTCTGACGTGAAGTACGGTGCGCCTGGAAAGTATTCACTGCGTTTCACTTTTTTCACATTTTATGTTACAGCTTTATTTCAAAATAGAGTAAATTCATTTTCCCCCTCAAAATTATGCTCCATCAGGTTGAATGGGAGCGTCGGTGCACAACCATTTTCAGATCTCTCCAGAGATGCTCAATTGGATTCAAGTCTGGGCTCTGGCTGGGCCACTCAAGAACATTCAGCGTTGTCCTGAAGCCCACTCTTTTGATATGTTGACTGTCTGCTTATAGTCAGTGTTCTGCTAAAAGATGAACCATCATCCCAGTCTAAGGTCAAGACTGGTACATATTCAGCAACATTTCAGTCATTTTCAGAAATTCTGTGCTGGGTAGCACAGCCAAATTGAACCTGAGAGCCAGGTGGAAATTTGCAGTACCGGGCGGGCCACTCGGCACGGCCCACCGCAGCTAGAATCCTGATTCACACCCTTTGCTCAATACTTTGTTGATGCACCTTTGGCAACAATTACAGCATCAAGTCTTCTTGAATATGATGCCACAAGCTTGGTGCACAGATCTTTGGGCAGTTTTGCCTATTCCTCTTTGCAGCACCTCTCAAGCTCCATCAGGTTGGATGGGGAGCGTTGGTGCACAGCCATTTTCAGACCTCTCCAGAGATGTTCAATCATATTCAGGTCTGGGCTCTGGCTGGGCCACTGAAACATTCATGGAGTTGTCCTGAAGCCACTCCTTTGATATCTTGACTGTGTGCTTAGGGTCACTGTCCCCAATCTGAGGTCAAGAGCGCTCTGGAACAGGTTTTCATCCAGGATGTCTCTGTACATTGCTGCATTCATCTTTCCCTCAATCCTGACTAGTCTCTCAGTTCCTGCTGCTGAAAAACATCCCCACAGCATGATACTGCCACCATCATGCTTCACTGTAGGGATGGTGCCTGGTTTCTGTCAAACATAATGCCTGGCATTCACGCCAAAGAGTTCACTCTTTGTCTCATCTGATCAGAGAATTTTGTTTCTCATGGTATGAGAGTCCTTCAGGGGCTTTTTGGCAAACTCCAGGCGGACTGCCATGTGCCTTTTACTAAGGAGTGGCTTCCATGTGGCCACTCTACCATACAGGCCGATTGGTGGATTGCTGCAGAGATGGTTGTCCTTCTTGAAGGTTCTCCTCTCTGGAGTGGAGTGGAATGCTGGAGCTCTGAAAGAGTGACCATCAGGTTCTTGGTCACCTCCCTGACTAAGGCCCTCCTCCCACAATCACTCAGTTTAGACGGGCGGCCAGCTCTAGGAAGAGTCCTGGTAGATCTGAACTTATTCCCTTTCCAGATGATGGAGGCCACTGTGCTCATTGAGACCTTCAAAGCAGCATAAATGTTTCTGTACCCCTTCCCCAGATTTGTGCATCATGACAATCCTGTCTTCGAGGTCTACAGACAATTCCTTTTCCTGAAAATGCCAGACTCACGTGTTATAGCTTTATTTCCAAATGTAAACTCCAGACGATCAAATAAGCACACGCACGATTGCCGATTGTGGCTTCGTCTTTAGTTCTCTCATAATTGTGGTACGTTAAATAATGTTCAATTAGCTCTTGGAAATAATGTATTCTGACTTTTTCCCATGTAACAAATCTGCGTGTCAGGAAGTCTCTTAAACCAGAGTCATGGAGATGTCCCCACATCCATGTACACAGCTTCAGTAAACCAGCATCCACACAAACAGCACGTCACCACACTTTATATTCCAAAATCTGACAATCTGAAAAAGTTAGGAGTGTTGGGGTGAAGTGTGTCGTCTCCTGTCTGTAAAACCAAGCCATCACTTTTGAACGGCAGCTGAGAAGTTTCATGTTCAAACGGAGCAGATCTGTTTCCCTCTGTCAGTCATTGGGATGTTTCTGCTCATTTTAAAATATACGTCACACGTGTGCGGAAAGACTTACAATAATGAGTAACTTTATGCTGTCTTGCTAAATGGGATATTAAAAAACGTGCAACATGTCCTTTAACCATTGAGACCAAAACCTCTTTTACAAAGGTGACCTGGCCAAGAAAGGCAGCAGCACACGTCATAACAGACAGGTTACCATCATCAAGAGAATGTTAAAAATTAAAATACAAGCAATATACAGATAAAACAATCAGCTTGGTCCTTGTAACAACATATAAAAAAATTAAAATTTAGAAACACGGGCACTGTGTAAAAGGATTCCGTTTGCGGTCTCTTAAAATAGAGCAGAAGGTGTTCAAGAAATCACTCAGACAGTTTTCAATTCAGATTGGAGGACATTCCAGATCAGACATTCCAATCAGAGGGAGCAAAAAACTAAAAGATATCTTTCACATTCAGTGTGAACATGAAGTACACTAAAGGACAACATGTCATTTGAGCACAAAGCATAACAGCTTTCAGATCTCCTAAAGTAAACTGGATACATTAATCTGAACTAGCCCAGTAAGAGCCTTGTAAATCAGAGTTATCCAATGTGTATATCACCTTACATTCAGAGGGCATGCCAGCAAGCGCTGGGTGAAGAGGATACAACCAATGATGAATCTCAAAGCACAATGATACAGTGGGGTTAAGGACTGTAGACAACTGGTTGAAGCACACATGTATATACAACATCGCTGTAGTCCAGTACAGGCAAGAAGGTAGCAGTTATCAGGAGCTTCCGAGTTCTTACAGGCCTTTTACCCCGCAAGTGTTGATGGCGTTAGACGCATCGCGGATTGGTTTTAAAAGCATTATTTTCAATGAGACATTTCACGTTTTTAAAGCAACGCTTCGCTGGAAGCGCACGTTGCCACTTGTTGTCAAGCTGCCGCATTCAAAGTTCAACCTAATCCAGCTTTCAACACTGTGCGCTGTGACGTAGCTTGGCGCTGTCCAATAGAAACGAGGCATCAGGCCAAAACGCAGAAGACTACAGTGCAGAAACGTGTCACAGAACTGCTTATTTATACACAGCAGTTTTCTGAAGAAAATCCTTGCAAATGCTTTTTTAAAACCTAAAAATTAATTTCTGATTACTCTAAAACGTTTCTTACATGAGAACATTTGTAATTAAAAGAGTAAAAAATAAAACATTCTTTAGAAACCTTTCATCTGTAAATTAAAGCCATAACTTACCTATTGTTTCAGATGAGATGATTTCTTGATTAACATAAGTAACCTTGGACATTTATTTGGAGACAAATAAAATAGAATGGAAATTAATGTGTACATTTTTAAGTCTGGTAGATTATTATCTGCATTTCAACCAGAAAAAGAGACACTGTAAATAAATACAAATGTTTATTATTATGGAGATGATTTAACAATGACTACAATGTAGTCAGCAGGATACAGTAGGATTTCTTAATATGACATAAACCTCATGATGAAATCATTTTTTTAACTGAGTCATTTCAACTTGTAATTACGGCAGAATATCTGATTGCCTTTAATGTGATCAGGACAGAGTAATTTCTGAAATATAAATTTGACTAGTGATTGTGAATGTTTTAAAATTGTGCACAATAAAGGCAGGGTTTTAACCTGTGCAAATGACTTTTGACTGAACTTTGACTTCATGGACATATTTAATGATCCACTCATTTTATGTTAAAATATAAAATGAAAGCTTTTTAAAAATAATAAAATAGTTGCTGTTTAAAGAGTCTTTGTTTTATTTAGAAGCATAGAAGCAGGTGTTGGTTCGCTGGACTCTCAGGACATATAACCAGATGAAAGTCTCTTCTGCAGCTTCCACCTCTGGTGGAGTTGTGGAAGACACTTTTCCCCCATTTTGAAGAGCAGAGATGTTTTCTTCCGAGTGGACTTCATGGTGTTCAGCTCATCACTGAATGTTTTTGAAGTGCGTCTGTATTTAGGTTGCCTGCACAGCAAATGTTCCTGACTGTGGGATAAATACATTTGAAAAATAAAATAAAATCAACCACTGCACTGACTGTGAGGTGGTTCCCCTAATGGTTTGCTTTGTGTGAACAGAAGAAGTTATCCGTGGTGTATTTCCTCAGTAATCGTGCATTACGTGGACCTACCGACAGCTGCTAAAAGTCGTAACACCATTAGCATACAACATTAATTAAGAAGAGCATTTCACTTAGCGTCAATATTGCAACAGGGACATGTTAGATGATGCATTACGACGTTTTACTGTACAACAAGCTGCATTATTCCAGGTGTTGGTCATAAAATACACCAAACAGACACAAAAGTGAGTGACTCCATTTCGGTCGGAAACTGAGAGGAGAAGGCGATGGATACAGCCGCTGTCGCTCAAAGCAACCACGGGCAAAGTTATACAATTTTTTTTTACCCCAGGAGCCGGGGTCTAGGGCCTTGTGGGTCCCCAGAAACCAAATTAAATTTTCATCTACTGATACATTTTCAACATCTCCTGGAAGAACAAATCTCAAAATTAGTGCATATTTAAATGATCCTAGATTCAACCTTTCATTTGAACCATCAATGATCATGTTGCTATAACAGAATATGACGTGGAAGTAGGACCTGGTATGATTTTCCTTTTAATTGTAAACCAAATTATGCATTAACTCAGAACAATTAAACTACACGAAATTCATGAAGACTGAAAAGACTGTTAAACCATGTCTAAAACCACAGCTAAAGATTGTAGAATATTTTAAAAATCATGGTAAAATATCAATAACATACCTTATAGTAAAAAAGTCACACATTCTTGTGTAAATTCCCGTAAATCCACTCAAAGCCACTGTGTCTTTTTTCCCATGAAAAAAGTCTACATTAATAAAAACTAATTTACATTGTTGTGTAAATTCATGCAGCCTAAATTCATTCAAAGTCACAATGTCTTTTTTTTTCAATGAAAGAAAGTCTAGATTAATGAGAGAAAAGAAAAAGGCACATAATCTTTTCTGAAATCCTGTTTGAACAGCACAATGTTTATTTTCCAGAGAGAGAAAAAAAATTCTTACCAGTTCGTTTTTCCTGTTTATCTTTCAGGTGTGTTGATGAAGCCAGCAACAATTCTATGGATTCTTGTCCTTATCAGACTTTTTCAAACCGTCTTTCTCGCCATTTTCGCTCTGTCTGATGTCGCTCTGTGACACAGACATGCTGCAAAATTATTCTTTTAAAAACCTGAAAGTTCTAAAACTTTGCAATGTCTACATGCTACATCTAGCTAAGCTTCGCACAGGAGCCACACAGTGTCACCACAGCAACCAACCCATGGAAATATAGACAACCAGTCCCGCTTTACGAAAACCGAGGAAACTGATATGTATCTGTAACACACAGATCAGTGTCCGCGGACTTATAAAACTTGCATGATGTCGTTAAAAAAAAAGAACGCTTTGCGATAAGCATTTTAAAAACTCAGTAACGATCACGATTAAAGAGTATAACACCAACACCCCCCCGCTCCCCATGATGAAATCCGTGGAATCCCGCGGATCCGCGGAGTTTTCACAGCCCTAACTGTGGCATGCCTGGCTAATTTTAAACCCAACATCTGCTTCCAGCTTTAAACCCCTTTCATAGTGGACCAACATAGTGTTATGTAA
The DNA here is from genome assembly GCF_902500255.1 of Thalassophryne amazonica. NCBI lineage: Eukaryota > Metazoa > Chordata > Actinopteri > Batrachoidiformes > Batrachoididae > Thalassophryne > Thalassophryne amazonica. The sequence continues at coordinate 34,479,375 of NC_047113.1, forward strand.
TGTGGCATGCTGACTACGCCAAGCTTATGCAGCCCTACGCCGAGCTTATGCAGCCCTACATGGCAATACGCTGAGGGATGCGAACATGGATGCAAAAAAATACACTTTTTTTTGTGGACTTTCAGCATACAGCACTGGAGCAGTGCTCTACCCAAGTCTACTCAACACTCCGCTCCTGTATGCAAGTCTATGCAACACTGCGCTACTGTACACCATACCTCTGCAATTGCACGCTACCTTACGCCAGTCCGTCGAAAAATCCTTTTTGGTTTTTAATCAGTACATACCTGCATTGTTAGATTTTATTCATCCCGCTGGCAGTGAAGCTTCAAAACGATGGAAGAAGAAGAGGCGGGCTAAACTTCCCCCTGTGCGCAGCATACGCAGCCATTCCTGCGTACTAGATACGCGGCACAATGCAACTCTACGCAAGCCCGGTGTGAAAGGGGCTTTAGCATTTACTGATTTTCGTGTTGTGAGTAAACAGTCTTTTTTTTGCTACTACTATGCTAACGCTTGATTTTCTGACCAAGTGTTCCACTGGAGCCAACAAAACCTGTAACTTACAAACAACAATAGTAAGTCTATGCATGTGGGCTTTTTATTGTTTTATTTTTGGTCAGTATGTAAGACATGCAACTGTACAAACAAATGCCTCTGTCCTAGTACAAAAGAGGGTTATTTTCTTTCTTTTTTTCCTTTGCCAGAGATGATGATAAGCAATGATCAGCAAATGAAAACAATTTGGCAAATGAAGAGAAACTTAAGAATACGCTTGGGCTCTGAACACAAAAAGCTCTCACTGTGGATTGAAAAGTGAAAAGCATGATGTCAAATTTAATTTTGCAGAGAGGTTGGCTTTGGGTGAAAGAAAAGTTGATTAGAATTTGTTGCAGTTCCACAATTAATGTTTGTTAATTTTGTTTGTTTTTAGTGACTTCCATTGATATCCATGTGACTTGTACTTCGCTGAAGCAGTACCACCCACCTGTACTTTGGCAAAACAACATCCCTTCCTTTCACATTAACCCAGTTAAGGGCAGATAAACAGAGGACTGTTTGCTGTCAGGAGTTTGTGTTTTTTGGGTGTCTTCCAGTTTTCACTGTAAAACACCACTTGAGTCATTGTCCAAATGTGACAGAAATCTGTGGCCAGGTATTTGACTCACCGGGTTGAGCATGACCGTAAGGAACAGCTCTCCTCCGTTTATGAGCTTGTCCAGTTCATTCGGACTTCCTGGGTAGTCTTTATAGAAGATGGTGTGTGTGAAGAGACCACATGTCTGCCGTGGCAACACCTAATATAAACAAACACAAAGTCAACAATCCCCCCACCAAAAAGAAAACCCCACACACACACACACACACACACACACACACACACACACACACACACACACACACACACACACACACACACACAGGCAAATGATCACACACACCATCAACTCTCCACCTGAGAGCTGCGTCGAGCTGTCAGTACTCCAGGCACTTACCCCATGGATTGTTTTCTTTCAGTAACATTCATATTATGCAGCTCATCCACCCAAAGCAAACCTCTTATTCACTCAGTCTATATGGAAATTCATGGAAATGCGTGTACAGTTTGAAGTGTCTGGAGAACTGAATATCAATCATCAGTAAGCAGCCGAGATGGTCCATTCAGACTATCTCAAGGACGGGAACAGAGTGCCGAGTCCACGCAGCCTGAGTGAATGCCAGCACTACAAAGGAGCTGGACAGACGCTGCACTGTTTCCTATCAATACTGAAGGTCAACCTGGGAAAGAAATAGCTAACATTTTATCCTTCTTTGGACTCTCTTGAATGTAATCTACTCAAGTTTGATTTTCTATATTTTGCAGTCGTGGCTAGTGCTGTGAAGCAGAGTTAAGTGCATTTTTAGGAGGGTTTTTTTGTGTGTGTGTTGACAGTTTAGTCGGTTTTGTGCAGCCACTCGCTGTGCTGCTGGCAGAGATGTCAGTTTTCATCATGGTGCTGAGGTCTGTTAGGTGCTACTTAGACAGGTCTCTAATGGAAGACTGGTTTATTTCCCTCCCTGCAGAAGAATGCAACAGACCAGCAGGATTAATGAGATGATTGCCTTTCCAAAGAGTTCTCTGACCCAGGTGATATAAGGTAAATGAAACAAAGATCTTACTCAGTATCTCCCGTGGCAAGGTTTGTAAAAAGCACTGGTTAAGAGCAAAGGAGGATGATGGACAGAGGCTGGATGGAGAATTACAGCTGGACAATAGACAGGCAGGAAGAGAGATCAAATGTCAAGATAGTGTGGGAGAGTAGAGCCGGGTGGGTAACCAATGAAGCACAACAGAAAGAGTAAGAGACATCTGAAAGAGATTCATGACTGCAAAAGGAATACTATCAAGAGATGTTGAAAAGTGGTAAGACGGGCAATAAAATAAAGAGCATTTATGGTTGGGACTGACCAGCATGCCTTCTCAGGGCTGATGGAGATTAATCAAAAGACCAATAACTGTGATTTGGAGCATATACAACCCCTGGCAAAAATTATGGAATCACCGGCCTCGGAGGATGTTCATTCATTTGTTTAATTTTGTAGAAAAAAAGCAGATCACAGACATGACACAAAACTAAAGTCATTTCAAATGGCAACTTTCTGGCTTTAAGAAACACTATAAGAAATCAAGCACAACAAAACAAATGAGGAACGAAAGGGAGGAAACTGGAGTCAACGTCTGTGACCAAACTGTAAGAAACCGCCTAAAGGAAATGGGATTTACATACAGAAAAGCTAAACGAAAGCCATCATTAACACCTAAACAGAAAAAACAAGGTTACAATGGGCTAAGGAAAAGCAATCGTGGACTGTGGATGACTGGATGAAAGTCATATTCAGTGATGAATCTCGAATCTGCATTGGGCAAGGTGATGATGCTGGAACTTTTGTTTGGTGCCGTTCCAATGAGATTTATAAAGATGACTGCCTGAAGAGAACATGTAAATTTCCACAGTCACTGATGATATGGGGCTGCATGTCAGGTAAAGGCACTGGGGAGATGGCTGTCATTACATCATCAATAAATGCACAAGTTTACGTTGATATTTTGGACACTTTTCATATCCCATCAATTGAAAGGATGTTTGGGGATGATGAAATCATTTTTCAAGATGATAATGCATCTTGCCATAGAGCAAAAACTGTGAAAACATTCCTTGCAAAAAGACACATAGGGTCAATGTCATGGCCTGCAAATAGTCCGGATCTTAATCCAATTGAAAATCTTTGGTGGAAGTTGAAGAAAATGGTCCATGACAAGGCTCCAACCTGCAAAGCTGATCTGGCAACAGCAATCAGAGAAAGTTGGAGCCAGACTGATGAAGAGTACTGTTTGTCACTCATTAAGTCCATGCCTCAGAGACTGCACGCTGTTATAAAAGCCAGAGGTGGTGCAACAAAATACTAGTGATGTGTTGGAGTGTTCTTTTGGTTTTCATGGTTCCATAATTTTTTCCTCAGAATTGAGTGAGTCCATATTTTTTTCCCTCTGCTTGGTCTAAAAAAGTAACCGTTACTGACTGCCACAATTTTTTTTCCTGATTTCTTATAGTGTTTCTTAAAGCCAGAAAGTTGCCATTTGAAATGACTAGTTTTGTGTCATGTCTGTGATCTGCTTTTTTTCTACAACATTAAAGTGGATATGACACTTAAAGACAACATAGTCTTATTACATGTAACAAAGGTTATATAATTCGTTCAACCTAAACGTTTTAGGAAAGTGTACGCGGTTCTCCCGTTATATATAACATTTGAATGTCCCGCCACTGAAAAATGTGCACGCCCCGTGATCAGCTTCCTGCTAAGCATCAAGCCTAAAATACGTCACTACGTGTAGACCGTACTGGCTTGCGCACCTGGCGGCCGTTGTTTACACTTTGTTTAGCGGCAGAAACTTTGATTAAATACAGCTCTCAGGGACTTGTTTGTCGATATGCCTGACCAGTGTGTCGCAGCATATTGCACAAACACAAGGGCGAAAGGTTTTAGCCTTTTCAAGTCCAGGCTGATTGATCGAAAGCCACGGTGTTGTGTGATGCACGAAATGTCCGGCTGCCGCTCGCTCTGCTCGCACACACGCATTTGCACCCGACAGCAGACACTTTCCTCTACCGTCTCCATGTTCTCACCACTCACAGAAACACATAAAATGTCAACCCCAAATAATAAGTTCACAATAATCTTGAAATGGTCAAGGAACTTACATAGTAAACACGGCGGCGGCACGTAAACACAGCGCCGGCACGTTCACTGTTGTTTTCGGCGATCTTTTTCAAAACGTTCGCCGTTTATTTCCTATTCTTTCATGAAAATAACATAACTAAACACGGATGAATGCAATGCCAGGCACTCGAAAACGGCAAAAACCCGAAGGTAATGACGGTGGTCCGCAAGTAATAGCTACACTATCACGGCTCTGGAACAATAACAAAGGTGGTAAACAGACGCTCAAATCGAAAATGCTATACAGTAATTAGAGTGTTATAAACAGCATCAAAGCCTCCCTTACCATTCCATATTCTGCAGCCTTTCAAAATCCATTGGAATTGGCATGTCTCTTGCTTCTGCTTTGGCTCCACCATAAACACCGTCTGCATTATTTTCGCTGCCAGAATGCTCCTGGTTTGAATGTTCGTCCGAAAAATACGGCTCCAATCTGTAGGGACTAATCACTGCTGCGACAATCTCAGGATCCAAGTCAGAAATAATCCACACTTGAAGAGGAGTCAGAAAAGTTCTTGATCTCGTCACTGTCCATGCTGAGGTCTATCTGTTCCTGTTGTCGATCGAACAGACAAAGATGGGACTCTCCATTCTGTGATGTCACGGCATCACGTGACCGCTGAAGGAGCGCTGCAAGTGCGCTTTCCAATAAACACACTTTTGAGAAGCTGTACAAACTTTATTTTTCAGTGATAATGAATAAAAACACTTTCAACTTACTATACTGTATGTATATTTTGCTATTTATATCAGTTTTTCCCTAATTTTTGATGTGTCATCTCCACTTTAAACAACTGAATGAACATCCTCTGAGGCCGGTGATTCCATAATTTTTGCCAGGGGTTGTATGTGTGTGTGTGTGTGTGTGTGTGTGTAAGTAAAGCAAAAATTTTTACAGTGTCAAAATTTACAGTATCAAACTCCAATGCTAAATATTAGTTAGTAGACCTTTTATTAAATACTGAAAAACAATGTTTTCATATTTTGTAAAAAGAAGTCTGGAGAGTTACTGGCAGCATTTCTTAGAAACAGAATTGGACTTTTTAAATGGGTAAATATTCTTTACTTTCATAACTCCCTAAAGATCCCCCCCACCCCCATCCATATGAATAACGACAAAACAAACAAAACCAGTAAAATTTAACTGCATAATCTCACCACTTAATTTAATAATAATAATAATAATAATAATAATAATAATCTAGCACATCTGAGTCACTGTATACTCAGTGCAAATATTCATAGGGTTTGATGGAGAAGTCTGTTTAAATTTAAAATTGCAGTGCTTTATCCAGTATGCAGGTCACTGGCTTTTGCCGCATGTGTTCTTCCTCTGCTGCTGTCCTCACCCCGAACCACAGCTCAATGAGTCCACACAAGAGCTGGTGTGCAGCTTTAAAATTTACTTATCTAATGGGTAATCAGACCAGGCATAATATGACAGTAATCACTGGAATAATGAATACTAGATCCAATTACTGGTCCAGATGAAAGTCTGTTCCCTCAATCTTGGTTTATGGGTGCGTGCATGCGTGCAGGTGCGTATACTTACACTAATGCCACTGTGGATGAAACCTCGGCGGAAACGGGCAGGCTTTAGGTGCGGGTACTCCTCTGTGCTGGTCACTTTGATGTTCCACACCTTCTTCCAGGCATCGTACAGCTGCATATGGACAGGGTAGACACCAGAATGGTGGGGCGCCACAGCATAGCCCATGTTTGTTGGTATTCCGTGCTCCTGAATTTTGGAAATCAGCAGAGAGAGTTTGGACCAAAGATAGTTTATCAACACCATATTCATATTGTGAGCTAAATGTACATGTGATATACATACTTGTGTCAAAGATACAGCAATCGCTGATTTAAAATGTTATGGAATAAAGTAAAACAAAACACCAATCTCAATGTGCTCTGCTGCTGGAGTTTGCTATATCTGTCAACTCTTTCTCATAAGTGAATCACAATAATAATCTATTATTCATACAGAATCTGAATTTCTTTATTGTCCTGTGAAGGAAATTAGTGTTGCAGCAGGAGCACACAAAAGACAAGGTACACAATGACAATATTAATAGTGAGAATAAGACCCGATTAAAAGGCTAAAATCAGACATAATAAAAACAATACAATATAAAAAACACCATAGACATACACAAAATCACCATCAATTCAGTCCAGAGCTCATGTCAAAACTGCCACCCCCCCTAAAAAAACACTACAAAGTATTGCAAAAAGTGCAACGTGTGAATGTTCAAATAAGCAATAGTAGTGCAAGAAAAACAAACTCATACAATAGAACTCATACAATTAAGTTAAAAGAATATTTTAGATGTACATATGTTAACTATAACAATTAACCAGTGATCCCACTGTGTGACCTATGACCCAGTATGTCGTCATGGCGTAATCTGTTACATTCATAGCAAATTGTTTGAGGAATTTGGTATTACGGCACACCAAATCCATATTTGGTTACTAACTTTTATGGCCGTGCATAGAGGCTGTTGAAAAAAACAAAGACATTTAAACCACTATCTGTATAAATCTATGAAATAATGCAATTGTAGTTGATCATATCAATTCATAATTGTATTTTTGTGATTGTCAATATAACGTGTTGTATGTCTAAACCAAAAATAAGATCACGACTGTTAATAAAATCCTAGTTTATCCAAAGAATGGCAAGATGTCTTACGTGGGTTCTACCCGTTGACCCGTGTGACTCACCATGGCAAATTTCTTGTTGAGCAACATCTGCTCAGCCAGCACAGACTGGTTGTGAAACAGATGCGGCTGCATGTGGCTCCACATGTGAGGGAACCACCAGAACTCCTTCACATAGGAAAGCAACAGGTCATCTCCCAGATCCTCCTCATCCGATCCTACAGAACATGGAGGAGGAAAAGATGGAGCAAGGACGAAGGACGCCATTAAGAAGAGAGTGTTCAAGGCAACAAGCGGTATAAAGATGAAATGTGGTAAGTAAAGGGAAATAGAGCAAATAAAAGGCAGAGAGGAAGGAAAAAGCTCAGAATTCCCAGTGAAGCATGTGAGAGATGAGCAGAAATAAGATCAAGGCAAAAAGAGAAGGATAGTATGTGTGTATGTGCGCGAGAATGCAATCCTTAAAATCGTGTGCGTATTATCCTTTTCAATTTGGTGGTGCTTCTTATCTGTTTGAGATAGGAGTTGCACCAGATTCTCCTCACTGGGCTCATCTTACCTGCATGGTAGAATTTCCCTGAGAAGCCCAGATTGAAGGTGAAGTTGGGCACATGTGTGCGCAACTCCCTTTGCGTCTCCAGCAGGGTCTGGAACAGTCAGGTGGAGAGGGAAAAGCAAATCAATAAACAATGTGCTTTTACTGGCACACGAGTGCATTAATGAGGACGAACAAGCACCCAAACATGCGCATGCCAAAATGCATATTTAATTTCACAAGTTTCTTTCAGTAAACATTCAGCATCCACTCCCGATGCCTCACTCCTCTCCTTCATTCTGTTTGATATTTTGTTCTCCTCTGATTCGGGGTGTTTGTTTCATTTGATCGCACACTGGATGGGACTCCCAGCACACACAAAACACCCTCTCTCTTAATTTCTCCATCTTGTCGGGGTATGATTTGTTTCTAAAAGCTTGCCGTTGTACTGCAAGTAAGGAGGTCTTGATGTTTCCTCCACAACTTTTTCCACACATTCTGTCTGCACATGCAAGAGGTCTGTTCTGCTCTGAGGGGACGCAAAGCAAGGAGCTTTTCAACATTTCTTTCTACGTCTCTGGGCCCCTGAAATATTCATTTCTGTCCGAGCTTCTGTGACAGTGTGAGCATTGGGGCCTGTCAGCTTTGAGCGGCCGACTGGGACAAATGCAATCAAAAGGAGAGGAGGGGGTTTGTGTATGACTGGCAGAGGACACACATGGTACAGTTGTATGCAAAAGTTTGGCTACCCCTGATAATTTTCATGATTTTCCTTTATAAATCTTTGGTTCTCTGGATCAGAAATTTCAGTTAAATATATCATATATCAGATGAACACACTGATATTTGAGAAGTGAAATAAAGTTTCTAGTATTACAGAAAGTGTGCAATAATTATTAAAACAAATTAGGCAGGTGCATAAATTTGGGCACCCTTTTCATTTTACTGAGTTGAATACATTTAGCACTAATTATTGGAACACAAAAACTGGTTTGGTAAGCTCAATGACCCTTACCTCCTTACACACATGAATCCAATCATGAGAAAGGGTATTTAAGGTGGCCATTTACAATTAGTTCCCCTCTTTACATCTCTTGTAATGAGTGGCAACATGGGAGCCTCCAAACAACTCTCAAATGACCTGAAAACAAAGACTGCTCAGCATCATGGTTTAGGGGAAGGATACAAAAAGCTATCGCAGAGATTTCAGCTGTCAGTTTCCACTGTAAGGAACATAGTGAGGAAATGGAAGACTGCAGGCACAGTACTAGTTAAGACCCGAAGTGGCAGGCCAAGAAAAATCTCATAAGCTGAAGCGACGGATGGAGAGAACAGTCATACTCAACCCACAGACCTGCTCCAAAGGTCTACAACATGTTCTTGCTGCAGATAGTGTCTCTGTGCATCGTTCGACTATACAGCGCACTTTGCACAAAAAGATGCTGTATGATGCTGTAATGCACAGGAAGCCTTTTCTGTGTACATGCCACAAACAGAGTCACTTGAGGTATGCTAAAGCACATTTGGACAAGCCGTGTCATTTTGGAATAAGGTACTGTGGACTGATGAAACAAAAACTGAATTATTTGGACATAAGGGGGTGGTTATGCATGGCTGAAAAGAACACAGGATTCCAAGAAAACACTTGCTACCTACAGTAAAATTTGGAGGTGGTTCCATCATGCTGTGGGGCTGTGTGGCCAGTGCAGGTACTGGGAATCTTGTTAAAGTTGAGGGTCACATGGATTCCAGTCAATATCACAAGATTCTTGAGAACAATGTTCATGAATCAGTGACAAGTTGAAGCTGTGCCGGGTCTGCTCAAATCTACTAAGGCATTCATGCAAAGGAACAAGTACAACATTCTGGAATGACCATCTCAGCCCCCAGACCTGAATATTATTGAAAATCTGTTGTGGGATTTTAAGCGGGCTGTCCATGCTCGGAACCCAGCAAACCTGACTGAACTGGAATGTTGTTGGGTTTTTGACTCTTGCTTGCCTCGACTGATGGTTGGCTCTCACTGCAGTATTGTATCACTTCCTGTTCCGGAGCACAGCGGTGTTTTGCTGTATCTGTTAGCTGTTTAATCTGGCAGTTAGATTGATCTAGTTACCCAGATAACGATTTGTTTCACAGTGTAATCTTCACGTGCCTAACTAAAGCACTCCCTCTGCTGAATCACCTCTAATTATTTACACATTATTCACTTTGGGTGTTTTTAGGGAATCCGCTAGCTTAGCGCAAGCTACTAGCTCTTAGCCGGTTTAGCATGGCGGCTTGTCCTGTCTCTCCCGCACTTTTTCTGCTCTGGGTGTGAAATGTTTAGTTATTCCTCAGCCTCCTTTAGCAGTAATGGTACTTGTAATAAGTGTAGCTTATTCGTAGCTTTGGAGGCCAGGCTGGGCGAATTGGAGACCTCGGCTCCGCACTGTGGAAAATTCTACAGCTAGCCAGGCCCCTGTAGTCGGTGCGGACCAAGGTAGCTTAGCCGCCGTAGTTCTCCCTCTGGCAGATCCCGAAAGCAGGCCGACGGGGGACTGTGAGGAGGAACCGTAGCCCTAAACAGAAGCCTCGTGTACACCGCCAACCCGTTCACATTTCTAACCATTTTTCCCCACTCGACGACACACCCGCCAAGGAACAACTCTGGTTTATTGGCGACTCTGTTTTGAGAAATGTGAAGTTAGCGACACCAGCAACCATAGTCAATTGTCTTCCGGGGGCCAGAGCAGGCGACATTGAAGGAAATTTGAAACTGCTGGCTAAGGCTAAGCGTAAATTTGGTAAGATTGTAATTCACGTCGGCAGTAATGACACCCGGTTACGCCAATCGGAGGTCACTAAAATTAACATTGAATCGGTGTGTAACTTTGCAAAACAATGTCGGACTCTGTAGTTTTCTCTGGGTCCCTCCACAATCGGACCGGGAGTGACATGTTTAGCCGCATGTTCTCCTTGAATTGCTGGCCAATTTTCTTAAATCCTCCAAACCGTGACTATCCAGGGTTGGGACCAGGAAGCAGAGTTGTAGTCTTACACACCTCTCTGCAGCTTCTCTCCCCCCTGCCATCCCCTCATTACCCCATTCCCGTAGAGACGGTGCCTGCTCCCAGACTACCAATAACCAGCAAAAATCTATTTAAGCATAAAAATTCAAAAAGAAAAAATAATATAGCACCGTCAACTGCACCACAGACTAAAACAGTTAAATGTGGTCTATTAACATTAGGTCTCTCTCTTCTAAGTCCCTGTTAGTAAATGATATAATAATTGATCAACATATTGATTTATTCTGCCTTACAGAAACCTGGTTACAGCAGGATGAATATGTTAGTTTAAATGAGTCAACACCCCCGAGTCACACTAACTGCCAGAATGCTCGTAGCACGGGCCGAGGTGGAGGATTAGCAGCAATCTTCCATTCCAGCTTATTAATTAATCAAAAACCCAGACAGAGCTTTAATTCATTGAAAGCTTGACTCTTAGTCTTGTCATCCAAATTGGAAAGTCCCAAAAACCAGTTTTATTTGTTATATCTATCGTCCACCTGGTCGTTACTGTGAGTTTCTCAGTGAATTTTCAAACCTTTTGTCTGACTTAGTGCTTAGCTCAGATAAGATAATTATAGTGGGCGATTTTAACATCCACACAGATGCTGAGAATGACAGCCTCAACACTGCATTTAATCTATTATTAGACTCAATTGGCTTTGATCAAAATGTAAATGAGTCCACCCACCACTTTACTCTTGTTTGACTTATGGTATGGAAATTGAAGACTTAACAGTATTCCCTGAAAACTCCCTTCTGTCTGATCATTTCTTAATAACATTTACATTTACTCTGATGGACTACCCAGCAGTGGGGAATAAGTTTCATTACACTAGAAGTCTTTCAGAAAGCGCTGTAACTAGGTTAAGGATATGATTCCTTCTTATGTTCTCTAATGCCATATACCAACACAGTGCAGAGTAGCTACCTAAACTCTGTAAGGGAGATAGAGATCTCGTCAATAGTTTTACATCCTCATTGAGACAACTTTGGATGCTGTAGCTCCTCTGAAAAAGAGAGCTTTAAATCAGAAGTGCCTGACTCCGTGGTATAACTCACAACTCGCAGCTTAAAGCAGATAACCTGTAAGTTGGAGAGGAAATGGCGTCTCACTAATTTAGAAGATCTTCACTTAGCCTGGAAAAAGAGTCTGTTGCTCTATAAAAAAGAGCAAAGCTAGGACATCTTACTACTCATCACTAATTGAAGAAAATAAGAACAACCCAGGTTTCTTTTCAGCACTGTAGCCAGGCTGACAAAGAGTCAGAGCTCTATTGAGCCGAGTATTCCTTTAACTTTAACTAGTAATGACTTCATGACTTTCTTTGCTAATAAAATTTTAACTATTAGAGAAAAAATTACTCATAACCATCCCAAAGACGTATCATATCTTTGGCTGCTTTCAGTGATGCCGGTATTTGGTTAGACTCTTTCTCTCAGATTGTTCTGTCAGTTATTTTCATTAGTTACTTCATCCAAACCTTCAACATGTCTATTAGACCCCATTCCTACCAGGCTGCTCAAGGAAGCCCTACCATTATTTAATGCTTCGATCTTAAATATGATCAATCTATCTTTATTAGTTGGCTATGTACCACAGGCTTTTAAGGTGGCAGTAATTAAACCATTACTTAAAAAGCCATCACTTGACCCAGCTATCTTAGCTAATTATAGACCAATCTCCAACCTTCCTTTTCTCTCAAAAATTCTTGAAAGGGTAGTTGTAAAACAGCTAACTGATCATCTGCAGAGGAATGGTCTATTTGAAGAGTTTCAGTCAGGTTTTAGAATTCATCAGTACAGAAACAGCATTAGTGAAGGTTACAAATGATCTTCTTATGGCCTCAGACAGTGGACTCATCTCTGTGCTTGTTCTGTTAGACCTCAGTGCTCGTTTTGATACTGTTGACCATAAAATTTTATTACAGAGATTAGAGCATGCCATATGTATTAAAGGCACTGCGCTGCGGTGGTTTGAATCATATTTATCTAATAGATTACAATTTGCTCATGTAAATGGGGAATCTTCTTCACAGACTAAGGTTAATTATGGAGTTCCACAAGGTTCTGTGCTAGGACCAATTTTATTCACTTTATACATGCTTCCCTTAGGCAGTATTATTAGACGGCATTGCTTAAATTTTCATTGTTACGCAGATGATACCAGCTTCATCTATCCATGAAGCCAGAGGACACACACCAATTAGCTAAACTGCAGGATTGTCTTACAGACATAAAGACATGGATGACCTCTAATTTCCTGCTTTTAAACTCAGATAAAACTGACGTTATTGTACTTGGCCCCACAAATCTTAGAAACATGGTGTCTAACCAGATCCTTACTCTGGATGGCATTACCCTGACCTCTAGTAATACTGTGAGAAATCTTGGAGTCATTTTGATCAGGATATGTCATTCAAAGCGCATATTAAACAAATATGTAGGACTGCTTTTTTGCATTTACGCAATATCTCTAAAATTAGAAAGGTCTTGTCTCAGAGTGATACTGAAAAACTAATTCATGCATTTATTTCCTCTAGGCTGGATTATTGTAATTCATATTATCAGGTTGTCCTAAAAGTTCCCTGAAAAGCCTTCAGTTAATTCAAAATGCTGCAGCTAGAGTACTAATGGGGACTAGAAGGAGAGAGCATCTCACCCATATTGGCTCTCTTCATTGGCTTCCTGTTAATTCTAGAATAGAATTTAAAATTCTTCTTTTACTTATAAGGTTTTGAATAATCAGGTCCCATCTTATCTTAGGGACCTCATAGTACCATATCACCCCAATAGAGCGCTTCGCTCTCAGACTGCAGGCTTACTTGTAGTTCCTAGGGTTTATAAGAGTAGAATGGGAGGCAGAGCCTTCAGCTTTCAGGCTCCTCTCCTGTGGAACCAGCTCCCAATTCAGATCAGGGAGACAGACACCCTCTCTACTTTAAGATTAGGCTTAAAACTTTCCTTTTTGCTAAAGCTTATAGTTAGGGCTGGATCAGGTGACCCTGAACCATCCCTTAGTTATGCTGCTATAGACTTAGACTGCTGGGGGGTTCCCATGATGCACTGAGTGTTTCCTTCTCTTTTTGCTCTGTATGCACCACTCTGCATTTAATCATTGGTGATTGATCTCTGCTCCCCTCCACAGCATATCTTTTTCCTGGTTCTCTCCTTCAGCCCCAGCCAGTCCCAGCAGAAGACTGCCCCTCCCTGAGCCTGGTTCTGCTGGAGGTTTCTTCCTGTTAAAAGGGAGTTTTTCCTTCCCACTGTCGCCAAGTGCTTGCTCACAGGGGGTCGTTTTGACCGTTGGGGTTTTGCCTTACAATATAAAGCGCCTTGGGGCAACTGTTTGTTGTGATTTGGCGCTATAAATAAAATTGATTGATTGATTGAACTGGAGATGTTTTGTAAAGAAGAATGGTCCAAAATACCTTCAACCAGAATCCAGACTCTCCCTGGAAGATATAGGAAGCATTTCAAGGCTGTTATTTCTGCAAAAGTAGGATCTACTAAATATTGATGTTTTTTCTGCTGGGGTGACCAAATTTATGCATCTGCCTAATTTTGTTTAAAGAATTATTGCACACTTTCTGTACATCCTATAAACTTCATTTCACTTCTCAAATATCACTGTGTTTGTCTGTTATGATATATTTAACTGAAATTGCTGATCCAAACAACAAATGATTTATAAAGGAAAATCATAGAAATCATCTGGGGTGCCCAAACATTTACATACAACTGTACAGTAGTGTTCAGAATAACAGTAGTGCTATGTGACTAAAATGATTAATCCAGGTTTTGAGTATATTTCTTATTGTTACATGGGAAACAAGGTACCAGTAGATTCAGTAGATTCTCACAAATCCAACAAGACCAAGCATTCACGATATGCACACTCTTAAGGCTATGAAATTGGGCTATTAGTAAAAAAAAGTAGAAAAGGGGGTGTTCACAATAATAGTAGTGTGGCATTCAGTCAGTGAGTTCATCAATTTTGTGGAACAAACATGTGAATCAGGTGTCTCCTATGTAAGGATGAAGCCAGCACCTGTTGAACATGCTTTTCTCTTTGAAAGCCTGAGGAAAATGGGACGTTCAACACATTGTTCAGAATAACAGCATAGTTTGATTAAAAAGTTGATTGGAGAGGGGAAAACTTATACGCAGGTGCAACAAATTATAGGCTGTTCATCTACAATGATCTCCAATGCTTTAAAATGGACAAAAAAAAAAAAAACCAAAGACGCGTGGAAGGAAACAGAAAACAACCATCAAAATGGATAGAAGAATAACCAGAATGGCAAAGGCTCACCCATTGATCAGCTCCAGGATGATCAAAGACAGTCTGGAGTTACCTTTAAGTGCTGTGACAGTTAGAAGACACCTGTGTGAAGCTAATTTATTTCCATGAATCCCCCACAAAGTCCCTCTGTTAAATAAAAGACATGTGCATAAGAGGTTACAATTTGAAACATCAACTGGCCTAAAGAGAAATGGAGGAATATTTTGTGGACTGATGAGAGTAAAATTGTTCTTTTTGGATCCAAGGGCCGCAGACAGTTTGTGTGATGACCCCAAACTCTGAATTCAAGCCACAGTTCAGAGTGAAGACAGTGAAGCATGGTGGTGCAAGCATCATGATATGGGCATGTTTCTCGTACTATGGTGTTGGGCCTACATATTGCATACCAGGTATCATGGATCTGTTTGGATATGTCAAAATACTTGAAGGTCATGCTGACTTATGCTGAAGAGGACATGCCCTTGAAATGGGTGTTTCAACAAGCCAATGACCCCAAGCACACTAGTAAATGGGCAAAATCTTGGTTCCAAACCAACAAAATTAATGCCTCGCAGATGTGAAGAAATCATGAAAAACTGTGGTTATACAACTAAATACTAGTTTAGTGATTCACAGCATTGCTAAAAAAAAAGCAGTTTGAACATAATAGTTTTGAGTTTGTAGCATCAACAGCAGATGCTACTATTATTGTGAACGCCCCCTTTTCTACTTTTTTTTTTTTTACTAATAGCCCAATTTCATAGCCTTAAGAGTGTGCATATCATGAATGCTTGGTCTTGTTGGATTTGTGAGAATCTACTGAATCTACTGGTACCTTGTTTCCCATGTAACAAGAAGAAATATACTCAAAACCTGGATTAATCTTTTTAGTCACACAGCAGTACTATTATTCTGAACACTACTGTATGTGTGAGGCACTTTATATATTTCAACAAAGGCATGGCTTCTAAAAAAATTCTGGCTGATTAATATGTTATTGGCTTTGGTCCCCCCCCCCAAAAAAATAAAAATAAAAATAAAAAATTGCCAATATACAACAAACGCATTTCTACTCACCTTTACATCCGGCACCTTCATGCGTGTGCCCTCCTTGCCCACGAAGATGTCATCTATATCCACGAGGACGTAGCGCTCGAGAGACAGCGAGAGCCTTTTCCCAGTCAGAAATGCAACTGCATCCACAAACACCAGCTTGTGCAACCAGAACACCAAGTTGTTGCCAAACAAAACCCGCTGGATGCCGTCATGGAGCCCCAGGTCCTGCACCACTGATGGAAGCAAGGCAGCATTCTGCCCCATGGAGGCCACGCTCTCAGCTGACTGGGTCTTGGCCAGCAACACAGGCTCGTACGTGGAGTGGTTGGATTGGAAAACAGTCCAGTCGTCCCTGGGAGGGGACCTGGTAGAGGCCCCCAGATCGAGTGATAAAAAGGAGGGGTGACTTTGGGTTGACGGCACAGTCCTTCAGACCCAAGTTAGAGTGGAGAAAAAGTGGAAAGCCTTTCAACTGGGCGCTTAGCAGGCTGTTTTCATTGGCCTAATTGACAGAAACACACAAAGAAGATCACACAGATTCATCATATGCCAAAGTGATGAAGACAGAAAAAAGTATTGGACACAATTCCCCCGTTTCTCCAGTCATGTGTGAAATAAGGAATGTCAGGCCTCCTCAAACATGAAGACATGAGGCAGCAACTACCTGCTATGCTCAATCTGGTACACTACAAAATTACAGTCAAAATGAATAACCTCCTGCTGTGTCCTCCAAGATTCAAAGACTATTGGATGGCTTATTTACTGAAACATCCCTTTCTAAATTTGGCATTTTGCAATTCTTTACATCGACGCTGCAACAGATACACAAGTTCTACTTTTGTGGACACTTTTATTTAAGTCTCATTTAAATGTTTACTACCATATCTGAGCGGGTGATGTACGAGGTCTGTCCATAAAGTATCGTACCTTTTTTTTTTTTTAAACTATATGGATTTGATTCATATGTTTTCACGTCAGACAAGCTTGAACCCGTGCGCATGCATGAGTTTTTCCATGCCTGTCGGTGACGTCATTCGCCTGTGAGCACGCCTTGGGTCCCGCGGGACCACTCCTTCCTCAAGTTTGGACATGTCTATCTCGGCTTTCAATGCTTACCAGTCCAGTAAGTATCAGTGAAATTGTGGAGAGCTGGACATGTCCAAACTTGTCCTCTGACACGCCGAAACGGAGGTGTTCCTTTGTCTCGCTTCCAAAGCGAATCTGTCTTTACGCGCGAAGCCTCCGCGCGGCTTTCAATGACAAAATCTCTTCTTAAAAGTGAAATCTGCTGGAAAATGGCTGATGTCCAGCTCTTGTGATAACGAGAGAAAGAGCACACGACGGTCTCGTATCCACAGAGCCATCCGTTTAGAAATGGTCCGGTGGCTTGTGCCTCGTCATCGCAGCTCGGAGCGTGGCGCGCCGAGTGTCCTTAAAGGGGTCCTTAAAGCTGTACTAACAGACCTTATTCTCTGTGAAGCCCGTAAAATTTTCACCGAAAGCCAGATAAATTTTTCGAATGGTTTCCAGGTGCCAGTCTCTAACAGCTTCTGAAAAAATCTGATGGAAAAAAACCCCAAATCATTCCGCCATGTAATGGACAGGCGGTCGTGGCTCACTACAGGTTGCTACGCGGCACATGCGGGGTACAGAGAGGCACATAGTGGCCTTCTTAGTGGATACGTGATAGATCAAAACGTGGGTCATTCTTCAAATAATCACCCACACCCACGCGTGGCTCCTTCTTCAGCCTCCATTATTTGGTGGGACCGAGGCTTTACGCGCAGGGCATAATTTGCATGTGCAGAATGACAGCACCGTGCGTGACTGACATGATTAAGGATTATTACAAAGACTTTTATTTGTTTAATTTGTGAATCCCAATATGTGGAGCTCTGCTTCCTCTACATGTTTGTTTTGCACAACACCTAAGCAAAGTCTGATTTAGCAGGACGAAGTCCACACAGCAGTATGACCATCGAGAACTACACAGCAGTGAAGATATGCTTTATGATACATGGCGCAGCCGTTAGTATCAGTAATATCAGGGAGAGCCAATAAATTTACAAATATTGTGTTCCGTTTTCAACTAAAAGAATTTACATAGACACGTGAAAAGTGATGGTTGGAGTGTCAAGTAGAAAAAAATCTATAGTATGGGCATTGTTCAACTTAAAAAAACAAAACAAATAAATGAATAAAAACATTTGATTTTTGGGATGTAGTCTTTATTTTTATGACAAATTATTCCCATCATACAAAAATCATTTTCCATTTGCTTGATATCACAATTTAAAAGGAGGCATTCAAGTGTTTCAATAGAGCATTTTTTTCTGACGTGAAGTACGGTGCGCCTGGAAAGTATTCACTGCGTTTCACTTTTTTCACATTTTATGTTACAGCTTTATTTCAAAATAGAGTAAATTCATTTTCCCCCTCAAAATTCTGCTCCATCAGGTTGAATGGGAGCGTCGGTGCACAACCATTTTCAGATCTCTCCAGAGATGCTCAATTGGATTCAAGTCTGGGCTCTGGCTGGGCCACTCAAGAACATTCAGCGTTGTCCTGAAGCCACTCTTTTGATATGTTGACTGTCTGCTTATAGTCAGTGTTCTGCTAAAAGATGAACCATCATCCCAGTCTAAGGTCAAGACTGGTACATATTCAGCAACATTTCAGTTCATTTTTCAGAAATTCTGTGCTGGGTAGCACAGCCAAATTGAACCTGAGAGCCAGGTGGAAATTTGCAGTACCGGGCGGGCCACTCGGCACGGCCCACCGCAGCTAGAATCCTGATTCACACCCTTTGCTCAATACTTTGTTGATGCACCTTTGGCAACAATTACAGCATCAAGTCTTCTTGAATATGATGCCACAAGCTTGGTGCACAGATCTTTGGGCAGTTTTGCCTATTCCTCTTTGCAGCACCTCTCAAGCTCCATCAGGTTGGATGGGGAGCGTTGGTGCACAGCCATTTTCAGACCTCTCCAGAGATGTTCAATCATATTCAGGTCTGGGCTCTGGCTGGGCCACTGAAACATTCATGGAGTTGTCCTGAAGCCACTCCTTTGATATCTTGACTGTGTGCTTAGGGTCACTGTCCCCAATCTGAGGTCAAGAGCGCTCTGGAACAGGTTTTCATCCAGGATGTCTCTGTACATTGCTGCATTCATCTTTCCCTCAATCCTGACTAGTCTCTCAGTTCCTGCTGCTGAAAAACATCCCCACAGCATGATACTGCCACCATCATGCTTCACTGTAGGGATGGTGCCTGGTTTCTGTCAAACATAATGCCTGGCATTCACGCCAAAGAGTTCACTCTTTGTCTCATCTGATCAGAGAATTTTGTTTCTCATGGTATGAGAGTCCTTCAGGGGCTTTTTGGCAAACTCCAGGCGGACTGCCATGTGCCTTTTACTAAGGAGTGGCTTCCATGTGGCCACTCTACCATACAGGCCTGATTGGTGGATTGCTGCAGAGATGGTTGTCCTTCTTGAAGGTTCTCCTCTCTGGAGTGGAGTGGAATGCTGGAGCTCTGAAAGAGTGACCATCAGGTTCTTGGTCACCTCCCTGACTAAGGCCCTCCTCCCACAATCACTCAGTTTAGACGGGCGGCCAGCTCTAGGAAGAGTCCTGGTAGATCTGAACTTATTCCATTTCCAGATGATGGAGGCCACTGTGCTCATTGAGACCTTCAAAGCAGCATAAATGTTTCTGTACCCTTCCCCAGATTTGTGCATCATGACAATCCTGTCTTCGAGGTCTACAGACAATTCCTTTTCCTGAAAATGCCAGACTCACGTGTTATAGATTTATTTCCAAATGTAAACTCCAGACGATCAAATAAGCACACGCACGATTGCCGATTGTGGCTTCGTCTTTAGTTCTCTCATAATTGTGGTACGTTAAATAATGTCAATTAGCTCTTGGAAATAATGTATTCTGACTTTTTCCCATGTAACAAATCTGCGTGTCAGGAAGTCTCTTAAACCAGAGTCATGGAGATGTCCCCACATCCATGTACACAGCTTCAGTAAACCAGCATCCACACAAACAGCACGTCACCACACTTTATATTCCAAAATCTGACAATCTGAAAAAGTTAGGAGTGTTGGGGTGAAGTGTGTCTCTGTCTGTAAAACCAAGCCATCACTTTTGAACGGCAGCTGAGAAGTTTCATGTTCAAACGGAGCAGATCTGTTTCCCTCTGTCAGTCATTGGGATGTTTCTGCTCATTTTAAAATATACGTCACACGTGTGCGGAAAGACTTACAATAATGAGTAACTTTATGCTGTCTTGCTAAATGGGATATTAAAAAACGTGCAACATGTCCTTTAACCATTGAGACCAAAACCTCTTTTACAAAGGTGACCTGGCCAAGAAAGGCAGCAGCACACGTCATAACAGACAGGTTACCATCATCAAGAGAATGTTAAAAATTAAAATACAAGCAATATACAGATAAAACAATCAGCTTGGTCCTTGTAACAACATATAAAAAAATTAAAATTTAGAAACACGGGCACTGTGTAAAAGGATTCCGTTTGCGGTCTCTTAAAATAGAGCAGAAGGTGTTCAAAGAAATCAACTCAGACAGTTTCAATTCAGATTGGAGGACATTCCAGATCAGACATTCCAATCAGAGGGAGCAAAAAACTAAAAGATATCTTTCACATTTCAGTGTGAACATGAAGTACACTAAAGGACAACATGTCATTTGAGCACAAAGCATAACAGCTTTCAGATCTCCTAAAGTAAACTGGATACATTAATCTGAACTAGCCCAGTAAGAGCCTTGTAAATCAGAGTTATCCAATGTGTATATCACCTTACATTCAGAGGGCATGCCAGCAAGCGCTGGGTGAAGAGGATACAACCAATGATGAATCTCAAAGCACAATGATACCGTGGGGGTTAAGGACTGTAGACAACTGGTTGAAGCACACATGTATATACAACATCGCTGTAGTCCCGTACAGGCAAGAAGGTAGCAGTATCAGAGCTTTCCGAGTTCTTACAGGCCTTTTACCCCGCAAGTGTTGATGGCGTTAGACGCATCGCGGATTGGTTTAAAGCATTATTTTCAATGAGACATTTCACGTTTTTAAAGCACGCTTCGCTGGAAGCGCACGTTGCCACTTGTTGTCAAGCTGCCGCATTCAAAGTTCAACCTAATCCAGCTTTTCAACACTGTGCGCTGTGACGTAGCTTGGCGCTGTCCAATAGAAACGAGGCATCAGGCCAAAACGCAGAAGACTACAGTGCAGAAACGTGTCACAGAACTGCTTATTTATACACAGCAGTTTTCCTGAAGAAAATCCTTGCAAATGCTTTTTAAAACCTAAAAATTAATTCTGATTACTCTAAAACGTTTCTTACATGAGAACATTTGTAATTAAAAGAGTAAAAAAATAAAAACAGTCTTTAGAAACCTTTCATCTGTAAATTAAAGCCATAACTTACCTATTGTTTCAGATGAGATGATTTCTTGATTAACATAAGTAACCTTGGACATTATTTGGAGACAAATAAATAGAATGGAAATTAATGTGTACATTTTTAAGTCTGGTAGATTATTATCTGCATTTCAACCAGAAAAAGAGACACTGTAAATAAATACAAATGTTTATTATTATGGAGATGATTTAACAATGACTACAATGTAGTCAGCAGGATACAGTAGGATTCTTAATATGACCATAACCTCATGATGAAATCATTTTTTTAACTGAGTCATTTCAACTTGTAATTACGGCAGAATATCTGATTGCCTTAATGTGATCAGGACAGAGTAATTTCTGAAAATATAAATTTGACTAGTGATTGTGAATGTTTTAAAATTGTGCACAATAAAGGCAGGGTTTTAACCTGTGCAAATGACTTTTGACTGAACTTTGACTTCATGGACATATTTAATGATCCACTCATTTTAGGTTAAAATATAAAATGAAAGCTTTTTAAAAATATAAAATAGTTTGCTGTTTAAAGAGTCTTTGTTTTATTTAGAAGCATAGAAGCAGGTGTTGGTTCGCTGGACTCTCAGGACATATAACCAGATGAAAGTCTCTTCTGCAGCTTCCACCTCTGGTGGAGTTGTGGAAGACACTTTTCCCCCATTTTGAAGAGCAAGATGTTTTCTTCCGAGTGGACTTCATGGTGTTCAGCTCATCACTGAATGTTTTTGAAGTGCGTCTGTATTTAGGTTGCCTGCACAGCAAATGTTCCTGACTGTGGGATAAATACATTTGAAAAATAAAATAAAATCAACCACTGCACTGACTGTGAGGTGGTTCCCCTAATGGTTTGCTTTGTGTAACAGAAGAAGTTATCCGGTGGGTATTCCTCAGTAATCGTGCATTACGTGGACCTACCGACAGCTGCTAAAAGTCGTAACACCATTAGCATACAACATTAATTAAGAGAGCATTTCACTTAGCGTCAATATTGCAACAGGGACATGTTAGATGATGCATTCGACGTTTTACTGTACAACAAGCTGCATTATTCCAGGTGTTGGTCATAAAAATACACCAAACAGACACAAAAGTGAGTGACTCCATTTCGGTCGGAAACTGAGAGGAGAAGGCGATGGATACAGCCGCTGTTCGCTCAAAGCAACCACGGGCAAAGTTATACAATTTTTTTTTACCCCAGGAGCCGGGGTCTAGGGCCTTGTGGGTCCCCAGAAACCAAATTAAATTTTCATCTACTGATCCATTTTCAACATCTCCTGGAAGAACAAATCTCAAAATTAGTGCATATTTAAATGATCCTAGATTCACCTTTCATTTGAACCATCAATGATCATGTTGCTATAACAGAATATTGACGTGGAAGTAGGACTGGTATGATTTTCCTTTTAATTGTAAACCAAATTATGCATTAACTCAGAACAATTAAACTACACCGAAATCATGAAGACTGAAAAGACTGTTAAACCATGTCTAAAACCACAGCTAAAGATTGTAGAATATTTTAAAAATCATGGTAAAATATCAATAACATACCTTATAGTAAAAAAGTCACACATTCTTGTGTAAATTCCCGTAAATCCACTCAAGCCACTGTGTCTTTTTCCCATGAAAAAAGTCTACATTAATAAAAACTAATTTACATTGTTGTGTAAATTCATGCAGCCTAAATTCTTCAAAGTCACAATGTCTTTTTTTTCAATGAAAGAAAGTCTAGATTAATGAAGAAAAGAAAAAGGCACATAATCTTTTCTGAAATCCTGTTTGAACAGCACAATGTTTATTTTCCAGAGAGAGAAAAAAAATTCTTACCAGTTCGTTTTTCCTGTTTATCTTTCAGGTGTGTTGATGAAGCCAGCAACAATTCTAGGATTCTTGTCCTTATCAGACTTTTCAAACCGTCTTTCTCGCCATTTTCGCTCTGTCTGATGTCGCTCTGTGACACAGACATGCTGCAAAATTATTCTTTTAAAAACCTGAAAGTCTAAAACTTTGCAATGTCTACATGCTACATCTAGCTAAGCTTCGCACAGGAGCCACACAGTGTCACCACAGCAACCAACCCATGGAAATATAGACAACCAGTCCCGCTTTACGAAAACCGAGGAAACTGATATGTATCTGTAACACACAGATCAGTGTCCGCGGACTTATAAAACTTGCATGATGTCGTTAAAAAAAAAGAACGCTTTGCGATAAGCATTTTAAAAACTCAGTAACGATCACGATTAAAGAGTATAACACCAACACCCCCCCGCTCCCCATGATGAAATCCGTGGAATCCCGCGGATCCGCGGAGTTTTCACAGCCCTAACTGTGGCATGCCTGGCTAATTTTAAACCCAACATCTGCTTCCAGCTTTAAACCCCTTTCATAGTGGACCACATAGTGTTATGTAATGTGGCATGCTGACTACGCCAAGCTTATGCAGCCCTACGCCGAGCTTATGCAGCCCTACATGGCAATACGCTGAGGGATGCGAACATGGATGCAAAAAAATACCCTTTTTTTGTGGACTTTCAGCATACAGCACTGAGCAGTGCTCTACCCAAGTCTACTCAACACTCCGCTCCTGTATGCAAGTCTATGCAACACTGCCGCTACTGTACACCATACCTCTGCAATTGCACGCTACCTTACGCCAGTCCGTCGAAAAATCCTTTTTGGTTTTTAATCAGTACATACCTGCATTGTTAGATTTTATTCATCCCGCTGGCAGTGAAGCTTCAAAACGATGGAAGAAGAAGAGGCGGGCTAAACTTCCCCTGTGCGCAGCATACGCAGCCATTCCTGCGTACTAGATACGCGGCACAATGCAACTCTACGCAAGCCCGGTGTGAAAGGGGCTTTAGCATTACTGATTTTCGTGTTGTGAGTAAACAGTCTTTTTTTTGCTACTACTATGCTAACGCTTGATTTTCTGACCAAGTGTTCCACTGGAGCCAACAAAACCTGTAACTTACAAACAACAATAGTAAGTCTATGCATGTGGGCTTTTTATTGTTTTATTTTTGGTCAGTATGTAAGACATGCAACTGTACAAACAAATGCCTCTGTCCTAGTACAAAAGAGGGTTATTTTCTTTCTTTTTTCCTTTGCCAGAGATGATGATAAGCAATGATCAGCAAATGAAAACAATTTGGCAAATGAAGAGAAACTTAAGAATACGCTTGGGCTCTGAACACAAAAAGCTCTCACTGTGGATTGAAAAGTGAAAAGCATGATGTCAAATTTAATTTTGCAGAGAGGTTGGCTTTGGGTGAAAGAAAAGTTGATTAGAATTTGTTGCAGTTCCACAATTAATGTTTGTTAATTTTGTTTGTTTTTAGTGACTTCCATTGATATCCATGTGACTTGTACTTCGCTGAAGCAGTACCACCCACCTGTACTTTGGCAAAACAACATCCCTTCCTTTCACATTAACCCAGTTAAGGGCAGATAAACAGAGGACTGTTTGCTGTCAGGAGTTTGTGTTTTTTGGGTGTCTTCCAGTTTTCACTGTAAAACACCACTTGAGTCATTGTCCAAATGTGACAGAAATCTGTGGCCAGGTATTTGACTCACCGGGTTGAGCATGACCGTAAGGAACAGCTCTCCTCCGTTATGAGCTTGTCCAGTTCATTCGGACTTCCTGGGTAGTCTTTATAGAAGATGGTGTGTGTGAAGAGACCACATGTCTGCCGTGGCAACACCTAATATAAACAAACACAAAGTCAACAATCCCCCCACCAAAAAGAAAACCCCACACACACACACACACACACACACACACACACACACACACACACACACACACACACACACACACACACAGGCAAATGATCACACACACCATCAACTCTCCACCTGAGAGCTGCGTCGAGCTGTCAGTACTCCAGGCACTTACCCCATGGATTGTTTTCTTTCAGTAACATTCATATTATGCAGCTCATCCACCCAAAGCAAACCTCTTATTCACTCAGTCTATATGGAAATTCATGGAAATGCGTGTACAGTTTGAAGTGTCTGGAGAACTGAATATCAATCATCAGTAAGCAGCCGAGATGGTCCATTCAGACTATCTCAAGGACGGGAACAGAGTGCCGAGTCCACGCAGCCTGAGTGAATGCCAGCACTACAAAGGAGCTGGACAGACGCTGCACTGTTTCCTATCAATACTGAAGGTCAACCTGGGAAAGAAATAGCTAACATTTTATCCTTCTTTGGACTCTCTTGAATGTAATCTACTCAAGTTTGATTTTCTATATTTTGCAGTCGTGGCTAGTGCTGTGAAGCAGAGTTAAGTGCATTTTTTAGGAGGGTTTTTTTGTGTGTGTGTTGACAGTTTAGTCGGTTTTGTGCAGCCACTCGCTGTGCTGCTGGCAGAGATGTCAGTTTTCATCATGGTGCTGAGGTCTGTTAGGTGCTACTTAGACAGGTCTCTAATGGAAGACTGGTTTATTTCCCTCCCTGCAGAAGAATGCAACAGACCAGCAGGATTAATGAGATGATTGCCTTTCCAAAGAGTTCTCTGACCCAGGTGATATAAGGTAAATGAAACAAAGATCTTACTCAGTATCTCCCGTGGCAAGGTTTGTAAAAAGCACTGGTTAAGAGCAAAGGAGGATGATGGACAGAGGCTGGATGGAGAATTACAGCTGGACAATAGACAGGCAGGAAAGAGAGATCAAATGTCAAGATAGTGTGGGAGAGTAGAGCCGGGTGGGTAACCAATGAAGCACAACAGAAAGAGTAAGAGACATCTGAAAGAGATTCATGACTGCAAAAGGAATACTATCAAGAGATGTTGAAAAGTGGTAAGACGGGCAATAAAATAAAGAGCATTTATGGTTGGGACTGACCAGCATGCCTTCTCAGGGCTGATGGAGATTAATCAAAAGACCAATAACTGTGATTTGGAGCATATACAACCCCTGGCAAAAATTATGGAATCACCGGCCTCGGAGGATGTTCATTCATTTGTTTAATTTTGTAGAAAAAAAAGCAGATCACAGACATGACACAAAACTAAAGTCATTTCAAATGGCAACTTTCTGGCTTTAAGAAACACTATAAGAAATCAAGCACAACAAAACAAATGAGGAACGAAAGGGAGGAAACTGGAGTCAACGTCTGTGACCAAACTGTAAGAAACCGCCTAAAGGAAATGGGATTTACATACAGAAAAGCTAAACGAAAGCCATCATTAACACCTAAACAGAAAAAACAAGGTTACAATGGGCTAAGGAACAGCAATCGTGGACTGTGGATGACTGGATGAAAGTCATATTCAGTGATGAATCTCGAATCTGCATTGGGCAAGGTGATGATGCTGGAACTTTTGTTTGGTGCCGTTCCAATGAGATTTATAAAGATGACTGCCTGAAGAGAACATGTAAATTTCCACAGTCACTGATGATATGGGGCTGCATGTCAGGTAAAGGCACTGGGAGATGGCTGTCATTACATCATCAATAAATGCACAAGTTTACGTTGATATTTTGGACACTTTTCATATCCCATCAATTGAAAGGATGTTTGGGATGATGAAATCATTTTTCACGATGATAATGCATCTTGCCATAGAGCAAAAACTGTGAAAACATTCCTTGCAAAAAGACACATAGGGTCAATGTCATGGCCTGCAAATAGTCGGATCTAATCCAATTGAAAATCTTTGGTGGAAAGTTGAAGAAAATGGTCCATGACAAGGCTCCAACCCTGCAAAGCTGATCTGGCAACAGCAATCAGAGAAAGTTGGAGCCAGACTGATGACGAGTACTGTTTGTCACTCATTAAGTCCATGCCTCAGAGACTGCACGCTGTTATAAAAGCCAGAGGTGGTGCAACAAAATACTAGTGATGTGTTGGAGTGTTCTTTGGTTTCATGGTCCATAATTTTTTCCTCAGAATTGAGTGAGTCCATATTTTTTTCCCTCTGCTTGGTCTAAAAAAGTAACCGTTACTGACTGCCACAATTTTTCTTTTCCTGATTTCTTATAGTGTTTCTTAAAGCCAGAAAGTTGCCATTTGAAATGACTAGTTTGTGTCATGTCTGTGATCTGCTTTTTTTCTACAACATTAAAGTGGATATGACACTTAAAGACAACATAGTCTTATTACATGTAACAAAGGTTATATAATTCGGTCAACCTAAACGTTTTAGGAAAGTGTACGCGGTTCTCCCGTTATATATAACATTTGAATGTCCCGCCACTGAAAAATGTGCACGCCCCGTGATCAGCTTCCTGCTAAGCATCAAGCCTAAAATACGTCACTACGTGTAGACCGTACTGGCTTGCGCACCTGGCGGCCGTTGTTTACACTTTGTTTAGCGGCAGAAAACTTTGATTAAATACAGCTCTCAGGGACTTGTTGTCGATATGCCTGACCAGTGTGTCGCAGCATATGCACAAACACAAGGGCGAAAGGTTTTTAGCCTTTTTCAAGTCCAGGCTGATTGATCGAAAGCCACGGTTGTGTTGATGCACGAAATGTCCGGCTGCCGCTCGCTCTGCTCGCACACAGCATTTGCACCCGACAGCAGAACACTTTCCTTCTACCGTCTCCATGTTCTCACCACTCACAGAACACATAATAATGTCAACCCCAAATAATAAGTTCACAATAATCTTGAAATGGTCAAGGAACTTACATAGTAAACACGGCGGCGGCACGTAAACACAGCGCCGGCACGTTCACTGTTGTTTTCGGCGATCTTTTTCAAAACGTTCGCGTTTATTCCTATTCTTTCATGAAAATAACATAATAAACACGGAATGAATGCACATGCCAGGCACTCGAAAACGGCAAAAACCCGAAGGTAATGACGGTGGTCCGCAAGTAATAGCTACACTATCACGGCTCTGGAACAATAACCAAAGGTGGTAAACAGACGCTCAAATCGAAAATGCTATACAGTAATTAGAGTGTTATAAACGCATCAAAGCCTCCCTTACCATTCCATATTCTGCAGCCTTTCAAAATCCATTGGAATTGGCATGTCTCTTGCTTCTGCTTTGGCTCCACCATAAACACCGTCTGCATTATTTTCGCTGCCAGAATGCTCCTGGTTTGAATGTTCGTCCGAAAGATACGGCTCCAATCTGTAGGGACTAATCACTGCTGCGACAATCTCAGGATCCAAGTCAGAAAATAATCCACACTTGAAGAGGAGTCAGAAAAGTTCTTGATCTCGTCACTGTCCATGCTGAGGTCTATCTGTTCCTGTTGTCGATCGAACAGACAAAGATGGGACTCTCCATTCTGTGATGTCACGGCATCACGTGACCCGCTGAAGGAGCGCTGCAAGTGCGCTTTCCAATAAACACACTTTTGAGAAGCTGTACAAACTTTATTTTTCAGTGATAATGAATAAAAACACTTTCAACTTACTATACTGTCTGTATATTTTGCTATTTATATCAGTTTTTTCCCTAATTTTTGATGTGTCATCTCCACTTTAAACAACTGAATGAACATCCTCTGAGGCGGTGATTCCATAATTTTGCCAGGGGTTGTATGTGTGTGTGTGTGTGTGTGTGTGTAAGTAAAGCAAAATTTTTACAGTGTCAAAATTTACAGTATCAAACTCCAATGCTAAATATTAGTTAGTAGACCTTTTATTAAATACTGAAAACAATGTTTTCATATTTGTAAAAAGAAGTCTGGAGATGTACTGGCAAGCATTTCTTAGAAACAGAATTGGACTTTTTAAATGGGTAAATATTCTTTACTTTCATAACTCCCTAAAGATCCCCCCCACCCCCATCCATATGAATAACGACAAAACAAACAAAACCAGTAAAATTTAACTGCATAATCTCACCACTTAATTTAATAATAATAATAATAATAATAATAATAATCTAGCACATCTGAGTCACTGTATACTCAGTGCAAATATTCATAGGGTTTGATGGAGAAGTCTGTTTAAATTTAAAATTGCAGTGCTTTATCCAGTATGCAGGTCACTGGCTTTTGCCGCATGTGTTCTTCCTCTGCTGCTGTCCTCACCCCGAACCACAGCTCAATGAGTCCACACAAGAGCTGGTGTGCAGCTTTAAAATTTACTTATCTAATGGGTAATCAGACCAGGCATAATATGACAGTAATCACTGGAATAATGAATACTAGATCCAATTACTGGTCCAGATGAAAGTCTGTTCCCTCAATCTTGGTTTATGGGTGCGTGCATGCGTGCAGGTGCGTATACTTACACTAATGCCACTGTGGATGAAACCTCGGCGGAAACGGGCAGGCTTTAGGTGCGGGTACTCCTCTGTGCTTGTCACTTTGATGTTCCACACCTTCTTCCAGGCATCGTACAGCTGCATATGGACAGGGTAGACACCAGAATGGTGGGGCGCCACAGCATAGCCCATGTTTGTGGTATTCCGTGCTCCTGAATTTTGGAAATCAGCAGAGAGAGTTGGACCAAAGATAGTTTATCAACACCATATTCATATTGTGAGCTAAATGTACATGTGATATACATACTTGTGTCAAAGATACAGCAATCGCTGATTTAAAATGTTATGGAATAAAGTAAAACAAAACACCAATCTCAATGTGCTCTGCTGCTGGAGTTTGCTATATCTGTCAACTCTTTCTCATAAGTGAATCACAATAATAATCTATTATTCATACAGAATCTGAATTTCTTTATTGTCCTGTGAAGGGAAATTAGTGTTGCAGCAGGAGCACACAAAAGACAAGGTACACAATGACAATATTAATAGTGAGAATAAGACCCGATTAAAAGGCTAAAATCAGACATAATAAAAACAATACAATATAAAAAAACACCATAGACATACACAAAATCACCATCAATTCAGTCCAGAGCTCATGTCAAAACTGCCACCCCCCCTAAAAAAACACTACAAAGTATTGCAAAAAGTGCAACGTGTGAATGTTCAAATAAGCAATAGTAGTGCAAGAAAAACAAACTCATACAATAGAACTCATACAATTAAGTTAAAAGAATATTTTAGATGTACATATGTTAACTATAACAATTAACCAGTGATCCCACTGTGTGACCTATGACCCAGTATGTCGTCATGGCGTAATCTGTTACATTCATAGCAAATTGTTTGAGGAATTTGGTATTACGGCACACCAAATCCATATTTGGTTACTAACTTTTATGGCCGTGCATAGAGGCTGTTGAAAAAAACAAAGACATTTAAACCACTATCTGTATAAATCTATGAAATAATGCAATTGTAGTTGATCATATCAATTCATAATTGTATTTTTGTGATTGTCAATATAACGTGTTGTATGTCTAAACCAAAAATAAGATCACGACTGTTAATAAAATCCTAGTTTATCCAAAGAATGGCAAGATGTCTTACGTGGGTTCTACCCGTTGACCCGTGTGACTCACCATGGCAAATTTCTTGTTGAGCAACATCTGCTCAGCCAGCACAGACTGGTTGTGAAACAGATGCGGCTGCATGTGGCTCCACATGTGAGGGAACCACCAGAACTCCTTCACATAGGAAAGCAACAGGTCATCTCCCAGATCCTCCTCATCCGATCCTACAGAACATGGAGGAGGAAAAGATGGAGCAAGGACGAAGGACGCCATTAAGAAGAGAGTGTTCAAGGCAACAAGCGGTATAAAGATGAAATGTGGTAAGTAAAGGGAAATAGAGCAAATAAAAGGCAGAGAAGGAAGGAAAAAGCTCAGAATTCCCAGTGAAGCATGTGAGAGATGAGCAGAAATAAGATCAAGGCAAAAAGAGAAGGATAGTATGTGTGTATGTGCGCGAGAATGCAATCCTTAAAATCGTGTGCGTATTATCCTTTTCAATTTGGTGGTGCTTCTTATCTGTTTGAGATAGGAGTTGCACCAGATTCTCCTCACTGGGCTCATCTTACCTGCATGGTAGAATTTCCCTGAGAAGCCCAGATTGAAGGTGAAGTTGGGCACATGTGTGCGCAACTCCCTTTGCGTCTCCAGCAGGGTCTGGAACAGTCAGGTGGAGAGGGAAAAGCAAA
This sequence comes from Thalassophryne amazonica, assembly GCF_902500255.1. Taxonomy (NCBI): domain Eukaryota; kingdom Metazoa; phylum Chordata; class Actinopteri; order Batrachoidiformes; family Batrachoididae; genus Thalassophryne; species Thalassophryne amazonica. The sequence goes on from NC_047113.1 coordinate 34,510,690, forward strand.
TCAATAAACAATGTGCTTTTACTGGCACACGAGTGCATTAATGAGGACGAACAAGCACCCAAACATGCGCATGCCAAAATGCATATTTAATTTCACAAGTTTCTTTCAGTAAACATTCAGCATCCACTCCCCGATGCCTCACTCCTCTCCTTCATTCTGTTTGATATTTTGTTCTCCTCTGATTCGGGTGTTTGTTTCATTTGATCTGCACACTGGATGGGACTCCCAGCACACACAAACACCCTCTCTCTTAAATTTCTCCATCTTGTCGGGGTATGATTTGTTTCTAAAAGCTTGCCGTTGTACTGCAAGTAAGGAGGTCTTGATGTTTCCTCCACAACTTTTTCCACACATTCTGTCTGCACATGCAAGAGGTCTGTTCTGCTCTGAGGGGACGCAAAGCAAGGAGCTTTTCAACATTCTTTCTACGTCTCTGGGCCCCTGAAATATTCATTTCTGTCGAGCTTCTGTGACAGTGTGAGCATTGGGGCCTGTCAGCTTTGAGCGGCCGACTGGGACAAATGCAATCAAAAGGAGAGGAGGGGGTTTGTGTATGACTGGCAGAGGACACACATGGTACAGTTGTATGCAAAAGTTTGGCTACCCCTGATAATTTTCATGATTTTCCTTTATAAATCTTTGGTTCTCTGGATCAGAAATTTCAGTTAAATATATCATATATCAGATGAACACACTGATATTTGAGAAGTGAAATAAAGTTTCTAGTATTACAGAAAGTGTGCAATAATTATTAAAACAAAATTAGGCAGGTGCATAAATTTGGGCACCCTTTTCATTTTACTGAGTTGAATACATTTAGCACTAATTATTGGAACACAAAACTGGTTTGGTAAGCTCAATGACCCTTAACCTCCTTACACACATGAATCCAATCATGAGAAAGGGTATTTAAGGTGGCCATTTACAATTAGTTCCCCTCTTTACATCTCTTGTAATGAGTGGCAACATGGGAGCCTCCAAACAACTCTCAAATGACCTGAAAACAAAGACTGCTCAGCATCATGGTTTAGGGGAAGGATACAAAAAGCTATCGCAGAGATTTCAGCTGTCAGTTTCCACTGTAAGGAACATAGTGAGGAAATGGAAGACTGCAGGCACAGTACTAGTTAAGACCCGAAGTGGCAGGCCAAGAAAAATCTCATAAGCTGAAGCGACGGATGGAGAGAACAGTCATACTCAACCCACAGACCTGCTCCAAAGGTCTACAACATGTTCTTGCTGCAGATAGTGTCTCTGTGCATCGTTCGACTATACAGCGCACTTTGCACAAAAAGATGCTGTATGATGCTGTAATGCACAGGAAGCCTTTTCTGTGTACATGCCACAAACAGAGTCACTTGAGGTATGCTAAAGCACATTTGGACAAGCCAGTGTCATTTTGGAATAAGGTACTGTGGACTGATGAAACAAAAACTGAATTATTTGGACATAAGGGGTGGTTATGCATGGCTGAAAAAGAACACAGGATTCCAAGAAAAACACTTGCTACCTACAGTAAAATTTGGAGGTGGTTCCATCATGCTGTGGGGCTGTGTGGCCAGTGCAGGTACTGGGAATCTTGTTAAAGTTGAGGGTCACATGGATTCCAGTCAATATCACAAGATTCTTGAGAACAATGTTCATGAATCAGTGACAAAGTTGAAGCTGTGCCGGGTCTGCTCAAAATCTACTAAGGCATTCATGCAAAGGAACAAGTACAACATTCTGGAATGACCATCTCAGCCCCCAGACCTGAATATTATTGAAAATCTGTTGTGGGATTTTAAGCGGGCTGTCCATGCTCGGAACCCAGCAAACCTGACTGAACTGGAATGTTGTTGGGTTTTTGACTCTTGCTTGCCTCGACTGATGGTTGGCTCTCACTGCAGTATTGTATCACTTCCTGTTCCGGAGCACAGCGGTGTTTTGCTGTATCTGTTAGCTGTTTAATCTGTGCAGTTAGATTGATCTAGTTACCCAGATAACGATTTGTTTCACAGTGTAATCTTCACGTGCCTTAACTAAAGCACTCCCTCTGCTGAATCACCTCTAAATTATTTACACATTATTCACTTTGTGTGTTTTTAGGAATCCGCTAGCTTAGCGCAGCTACTAGCTCTTAGCCGGTTTAGCATGGCGGCTTGTCCTGTCTCTCCCGCACTTTTCTGCTCTGGGTGTGAAATGTTTAGTTATTCCTCAGCCTCCTTTAGCAGTAATGGTACTTGTAATAAGTGTAGCTTATTCGTAGCTTTGGAGGCCAGGCTGGGCGAATTGGAGACTCGGCTCCGCACTGTGGAAAATTCTACAGCTAGCCAGGCCCCTGTAGTCGGTGCGGACCAAGGTAGCTTAGCCGCCGTTAGTTTCCCTCTGGCAGATCCCGAAAGCAGGCCGACTGGGTGACTGTGAGGAGGAACCGTAGCCCTAAACAGAAGCCTCGTGTACACCGCCAACCCGTTCACATTTCTAACCATTTTTCCCCACTCGACGACACACCCGCCAAGGAACAAACTCTGGTTATTGGCGACTCTGTTTTGAGAAATGTGAAGTTAGCGACACCAGCAACCATAGTCAATTGTCTTCCGGGGGCCAGAGCAGGCGACATTGAAGGAAATTTGAAACTGCTGGCTAAGGCTAAGCGTAAATTTGGTAAGATTGTAATTCACGTCGGCAGTAATGACACCCGGTTACGCCAATCGGAGGTCACTAAAATTAACATTGAATCGGTGTGTAACTTTGCAAAAACAATGTCGGACTCTGTAGTTTTCTCTGGGTCCCTCCACAATCGGACCGGGAGTGACATGTTTAGCCGCATGTTCTCCTTGAATTGCTGGCCAATTTTCTTAAATCCTCCAAACCGTGACTATCCAGGGTTGGACCAGGAAGCAGAGTTGTAGTCTTACACACCTCTCTGCAGCTTCTCTCCCCCCTGCCATCCCCTCATTACCCCATTCCCGTAGAGACGGTGCCTGCTCCCAGACTACCAATAACCAGCAAAAATCTATTTAAGCATAAAAATTCAAAAAGAAAAAATAATATAGCACCGTCAACTGCACCACAGACTAAAACAGTTAAATGTGGTCTATTAAACATTAGGTCTCTCTCTTCTAAGTCCCTGTTAGTAAATGATATAATAATTGATCAACATATTGATTTATTCTGCCTTACAGAAACCTGGTTACAGCAGGATGAATATGTTAGTTTAAATGAGTCAACACCCCCGAGTCACACTAACTGCCAGAATGCTCGTAGCACGGGCCGAGGTGGAGGATTAGCAGCAATCTTCCATTCCAGCTTATTAATTAATCAAAAACCCAGACAGAGCTTTAATTCATTTGAAAGCTTGACTCTTAGTCTTGTCCATCCAAATTGGAAGTCCCAAAAACCAGTTTTATTTGTTATTATCTATCGTCCACCTGGTCGTTACTGTGAGTTTCTCAGTGAATTTTCAAACCTTTTGTCTGACTTAGTGCTTAGCTCAGATAAGATAATTATAGTGGGCGATTTTAACATCCACACAGATGCTGAGAATGACAGCCTCAACACTGCATTTAATCTATTATTAGACTCAATTGGCTTTGATCAAAATGTAAATGAGTCCACCCACCACTTTAATCTTGTTCTGACTTATGGTATGGAAATTGAAGACTTAACAGTATTCCCTGAAAACTCCCTTCTGTCTGATCATTTCTTAATAACATTTACATTTACTCTGATGGACTACCCAGCAGTGGGGAATAAGTTTCATTACACTAGAAGTCTTTCAGAAAGCGCTGTAACTAGGTTTAAGGATATGATTCCTTCTTTATGTTCTCTAATGCCATATACCAACACAGTGCAGAGTAGCTACCTAAACTCTGTAAGGGAGATAGAGTATCTCGTCAATAGTTTTACATCCTCATTGAAGACAACTTTGGATGCTGTAGCTCCTCTGAAAAAGAGAGCTTTAAATCAGAAGTGCCTGACTCCGTGGTATAACTCACAAACTCGCAGCTTAAAGCAGATAACCTGTAAGTTGGAGAGGAAATGGCGTCTCACTAATTTAGAAGATCTTCACTTAGCCTGGAAAAAGAGTCTGTTGCTCTATAAAAAAGAGCAAAGCTAGGACATCTTACTACTCATCACTAATTGAAGAAAATAAGAACAACCCCAGGTTTCTTTTCAGCACTGTAGCCAGGCTGACAAAGAGTCAGAGCTCTATTGAGCCGAGTATTCCTTTAACTTTAACTAGTAATGACTTCATGACTTTCTTTGCTAATAAAATTTTAACTATTAGAGAAAAAATTACTCATAACCATCCCAAAGACGTATCATTATCTTTGGCTGCTTTCAGTGATGCCGGTATTTGGTTAGACTCTTTCTCTCAGATTGTTCTGTCAGTTATTTTCATTAGTTACTTCATCCAAACCTTCAACATGTCTATTAGACCCCATTCCTACCAGGCTGCTCAAGGAAGCCCTACCATTATTTAATGCTTCGATCTTAAATATGATCAATCTATCTTTATTAGTTGGCTATGTACCACAGGCTTTTAAGGTGGCAGTAATTAAACCATTACTTAAAAAGCCATCACTTGACCCAGCTATCTTAGCTAATTATAGACCAATCTCCAACCTTCCTTTTCTCTCAAAAATTCTTGAAAGGGTAGTTGTAAAACAGCTAACTGATCATCTGCAGAGGAATGGTCTATTTGAAGAGTTTCAGTCAGGTTTTAGAATTCATCATAGTACAGAAACAGCATTAGTGAAGGTTACAAATGATCTTCTTATGGCCTCAGACAGTGGACTCATCTCTGTGCTTGTTCTGTTAGACCTCAGTGCTCGTTTTGATACTGTTGACCATAAAATTTTATTACAGAGATTAGAGCATGCCATATGTATTAAAGGCACTGCGCTGCGGTGGTTTGAATCATATTTATCTAATAGATTACAATTTGCTCATGTAAATGGGGAATCTTCTTCACAGACTAAGGTTAATTATGGAGTTCCACAAGGTTCTGTGCTAGGACCAATTTTATTCACTTTATACATGCTTCCCTTAGGCAGTATTATTAGACGGCATTGCTTAAATTTTCATTGTTACGCAGATGATACCCAGCTTCATCTATCCATGAAGCCAGAGGACACACACCAATTAGCTAAACTGCAGGATTGTCTTACAGACATAAAGACATGGATGACCTCTAATTTCCTGCTTTTAAACTCAGATAAAACTGACGTTATTGTACTTGGCCCCACAAATCTTAGAAACATGGTGTCTAACCAGATCCTTACTCTGGATGGCATTACCCTGACCTCTAGTAATACTGTGAGAAATCTTGGAGTCATTTTTGATCAGGATATGTCATTCAAAGCGCATATTAAACAAATATGTAGGACTGCTTTTTTGCATTTACGCAATATCTCTAAAATTAGAAAGGTCTTGTCTCAGAGTGATACTGAAAAACTAATTCATGCATTTATTTCCTCTAGGCTGGATTATTGTAATTCATTATTATCAGGTTGTCCTAAAAGTTCCCTGAAAAGCCTTCAGTTAATTCAAAATGCTGCAGCTAGAGTACTAATGGGGACTAGAAGGAGAGAGCATATCTCACCCATATTGGCCTCTCTTCATTGGCTTCCTGTTAATTCTAGAATAGAATTTAAAATTCTTCTTCTTACTTATAAGGTTTTGAATAATCAGGTCCCATCTTATCTTAGGGACCTCATAGTACCATATCACCCCAATAGAGCGCTTCGCTCTCAGACTGCAGGCTTACTTGTAGTTCCTAGGGTTTATAAGAGTAGAATGGGAGGCAGAGCCTTCAGCTTTCAGGCTCCTCTCCTGTGGAACCAGCTCCCAATTCAGATCAGGGAGACAGACACCCTCTCTACTTTAAGATTAGGCTTAAAACTTTCCTTTTTGCTAAAGCTTATAGTTAGGGCTGGATCAGGTGACCCTGAACCATCCCTTAGTTATGCTGCTATAGACTTAGACTGCTGGGGGGTTCCCATGATGCACTGAGTGTTTCCTTCTCTTTTTGCTCTGTATGCACCACTCTGCATTTAATCATTGGTGATTGATCTCTGCTCCCCTCCACAGCATATCTTTTTCCTGGTTCTCTCCTTCAGCCCCAGCCAGTCCCAGCAGAAGACTGCCCCTCCCTGAGCCTGGTTCTGCTGGAGGTTTCTTCCTGTTAAAAGGGAGTTTTTCCTTCCCACTGTCGCCAAGTGCTTGCTCACAGGGGGTCGTTTTGACCGTTGGGGTTTTGCCTTACAATATAAAGCGCCTTGGGGCAACTGTTTGTTGTGATTTGGCGCTATATAAATAAAATTGATTGATTGATTGAACTGGAGATGTTTTGTAAAGAAGAATGGTCCAAAATACCTTCAACCAGAATCCAGACTCTCCCTGGAAGATATAGGAAGCATTTCAAGGCTGTTATTTCTGCAAAAGTAGGATCTACTAAATATTGATGTATTTTTTCTGCTGGGGTGACCAAATTTATGCATCTGCCTAATTTTGTTTAAAGAATTATTGCACACTTTCTGTACATCCTATAAACTTCATTTCACTTCTCAAATATCACTGTGTTTGTCTGTTATGATATATTTAACTGAAATTGCTGATCCAAACAACAAATGATTTATAAAGGAAAATCATAGAAATCATCTGGGGTGCCCAAACATTTACATACAACTGTACAGTAGTGTTCAGAATAACAGTAGTGCTATGTGACTAAAATGATTAATCCAGGTTTTGAGTATATTTCTTATTGTTACATGGGAAACAAGGTACCAGTAGATTCAGTAGATTCTCACAAATCCAACAAGACCAAGCATTCACGATATGCACACTCTTAAGGCTATGAAATTGGGCTATTAGTAAAAAAAAGTAGAAAAGGGGGTGTTCACAATAATAGTAGTGTGGCATTCAGTCAGTGAGTTCATCAATTTTGTGGAACAAACATGTGAATCAGGTGTCTCCTATGTAAGGATGAAGCCAGCACCTGTTGAACATGCTTTTCTCTTTGAAAGCCTGAGGAAAATGGGACGTTCAAGACATTGTTCAGAATAACAGCATAGTTTGATTAAAAAGTTGATTGGAGAGGGGAAAACTTATACGCAGGTGCAACAAATTATAGGCTGTTCATCTACAATGATCTCCAATGCTTTAAAATGGACAAAAAAAAAAAAACCAAAGACGCGTGGAAGGAAACAGAAAACAACCATCAAAATGGATAGAAGAATAACCAGAATGGCAAAGGCTCACCCATTGATCAGCTCCAGGATGATCAAAGACAGTCTGGAGTTACCTTTAAGTGCTGTGACAGTTAGAAGACACCTGTGTGAAGCTAATTTATTTCCATGAATCCCCCACAAAGTCCCTCTGTTAAATAAAAGACATGTGCATAAGAGGTTACAATTTGAACACATCAACTGGCCTAAAGAGAAATGGAGGAATATTTTGTGGACTGATGAGAGTAAAATTGTTCTTTTTGGATCCAAGGGCCGCAGACAGTTTGTGTGATGACCCCCAAACTCTGAATTCAAGCCACAGTTCAGAGTGAAGACAGTGAAGCATGGTGGTGCAAGCATCATGATATGGGCATGTTTCTCGTACTATGGTGTTGGGCCTACATATTGCATACCAGGTATCATGGATCTGTTTGGATATGTCAAAATACTTGAAGGTCATGCTGACTTATGCTGAAGAGGACATGCCCTTGAAATGGGTGTTTCAACAAGCCAATGACCCCAAGCACACTAGTAAATGGGCAAAATCTTGGTTCCAAACCAACAAAATTAATGCCTCGCAGATGTGAAGAAATCATGAAAAACTGTGGTTATACAACTAAATACTAGTTTAGTGATTCACAGCATTGCTAAAAAAAAAGCAGTTTGAACATAATAGTTTTGAGTTTGTAGCATCAACAGCAGATGCTACTATTATTGTGAACGCCCCCTTTTCTACTTTTTTTTTTTTTACTAATAGCCCAATTTCATAGCCTTAAGAGTGTGCATATCATGAATGCTTGGTCTTGTTGGATTTGTGAGAATCTACTGAATCTACTGGTACCTTGTTTCCCATGTAACAAGAAGAAATATACTCAAAACCTGGATTAATCTTTTTAGTCACACAGCAGTACTATTATTCTGAACACTACTGTATGTGTGAGGCACTTTATATATTTCAACAAAGGCATGGCTTCTAAAAAAATTCTGGCTGATTAATATGTTATTGGCTTTGGTCCCCCCCCCCCAAAAAAATAAAAATAAAAATAAAAAATTGCCAATATACAACAAACGCATTTCTACTCACCTTTACATCCGGCACCTTCATGCGTGTGCCCTCCTTGCCCACGAAGATGTCATCTATATCCACGAGGACGTAGCGCTCGAGAGACAGCGAGAGCCTTTTCCCAGTCAGAAATGCAACTGCATCCACAAACACCAGCTTGTGCAACCAGAACACCAAGTTGTTGCCAAACAAAACCCGCTGGATGCCGTCATGGAGCCCCAGGTCCTGCACCACTGATGGAAGCAAGGCAGCATTCTGCCCCATGGAGGCCACGCTCTCAGCTGACTGGGTCTTGGCCAGCAACACAGGCTCGTACGTGGAGTGGTTGGATTGGAAAACAGTCCAGTCGTCCCCTGGGAGGGGACCTGGTAGAGGCCGCCCAGATCGAGTGATAAAAAGGAGGGGTGACTTTGGGTTGACGGCACAGTCCTTCAGACCCAAGTTAGAGTGGAGAAAAAGTGGAAAGCCTTTCAACTGGGCGCTTAGCAGGCTGTTTTCATTGGCCTAATTGACAGAAACACACAAAGAAGATCACACAGATTCATCATATGCCAAAGTGATGAAGACAGAAAAAAGTATTGGACACAATTCCCCCGTTTCTCCAGTCATGTGTGAAATAAGGAATGTCAGGCCTCCTCAAACATGAAGACATGAGGCAGCAACTACCTGCTATGCTCAATCTGGTACACTACAAAATTACAGTCAAAATGAATAACCTCCTGCTGTGTCCTCCAAGATTCAAAGACTATTGGATGGCTTATTTACTGAAACATCCCTTTCTAAATTTGGCATTTTTGCAATTCTTTTACATCGACGCTGCAACAGATACACAAGTTCTACTTTTGTGGACACTTTTATTTAAGTCTCATTTAAATGTTTACTACCATATCTGAGCGGGTGATGTACGAGGTCTGTCCATAAAGTATCGTACCTTTTTATTTTTTTTTAAACTATATGGATTTGATTCATATGTTTTCACGTCAGACAAGCTTGAACCCGTGCGCATGCATGAGTTTTTCCATGCCTGTCGGTGACGTCATTCGCCTGTGAGCACGCCTTGGGTCCCGCGGGACCACTCCTTCCTCAAGTTTGGACATGTCTATCTCGGCTTTCAATGCTTACCAGTCCAGTAAGTATCAGTGAAATTGTGGAGAGCTGGACATGTCCAAACTTGTCCTCTGACACGCCGAAACGGAGGTGTTCCTTTGTCTCGCTTCCAAAGCGAATCTGTCTTTACGCGCGAAGCCTCCGCGCGGCTTTCAATGACAAAATCTCTTCTTAAAAGTGAAATCTGCTGGAAAATGGCTGATGTCCAGCTCTTGTGATAACGAGAGAAAGAGCACACGACGGTCTCGTATCCACAGAGCCATCCGTTTAGAAATGGTCCGGTGGCTTGTGCCTCGTCATCGCAGCTCGGAGCGTGGCGCGCCGAGTGTCCTTAAAGGGGTCCTTAAAGCTGTACTAACAGACCTTATTCTCTGTGAAGCCCGTAAAATTTTCACCGAAAGCCAGATAAATTTTTCGAATGGTTTCCAGGTGCCAGTCTCTAACAGCTTCTGAAAAAATTCTGATGGAAAAAAACCCCAAATCATTCCGCCATTTCCAGACAATGAAAATCCGACGACGGGGCGGGACCACTCCTTCCACAAGGCGTGCTCACAGGCGAATGACGTCACCGACAGGCGTGGAAAAACTCACGCATGCGCACAAGGGTTCAAGCTTGTCTGACATGAAAACATATGAATCAAATCCATATAGTTAAAAAATAAATAAATAAAAAGGCACGATACTTTATGGACAGACCTTGTATTTGCATATACTTGGCAGTGTCATGTCTGTCTATCGCAGTTTTCAAGTACTTTGGAGAAAATAGTAAAGCCCCAGACTATGTCCATTTTATTGGGATCCACACCCTCTTGTTGCTTCAAGTCCAACGAAGACTAAATCCCGCCAAACTTTTCTACCCATCACTAACACTGCCAAGCATTACTGCACCACCCTACATGCTTCTATTTCTCTTCATATATTCTCTCCCAGGTGCAGAGGAGGGTGATTAAAACCATAAGACCTGAAAACTGGCCTTGAGCAAACAGGCTCAGCTATGGATTACTGAATGGAGAAGAAATGGAGGAAGAATAAGTTCAAAGGCCAGACTGCAGTATAAAAAAAAAAACAAAAAAACAAGACATGCATGAAACGTAAGAGAAAAGACGGGAGTGCAATGATATTGCACGAGGCAGGTTTTTCAAACCCTGTGAATATGATGGAGGCAGATGAACAGGAATGAGGCAGAGATGGAGGCAGGGATCTCCCGAGCCCTCACCACATCACACATGGTGAATGAATGCATGATGTAGTGAACAGAGTTTACTTGTGAATCACCACAGGAGCAAATCTATTAATAACCTTAAAGATTCTGGCAGTACTACTGGCAAAAACTAGGATTCCTGTCCTTTTTTGATGAACGGTAAAGGACCTTTCATGGTTTGTGCTACGCTCTGACACTCATTATTTTCAAAGGGGTGTGCGCCGCACACTGCAGCCTTCTCCGCAGAGTATTAGCTGCTGACACTGCTTCCTTGTTGTCAGAAAAATGGATCATTCCTTGGAAACATCTGGCATATTTAATAAGTTAATGGTTTACTTCAGGCTTATTTTGTACAGAATAAATGTTCCATGTGTAACAGGTGGACCCCAGTTCTGCATTGAGCACGAAGTGCATTTTAGTCTGACTGATGTACTTTGAAGTTATTCCCAAGTAAAGGCAGTAATAAATTTCATGACAACCAGTAGACAATTTGTGATTCTCCAATGCGAACCACGCTATAGTTGTGGTATCGGATAGCTGCACAGAAAGGAAAAGAAATCTAGCATCAACGTCCAGTTGATTAACGTTGTACAGGATTCGTGTGTGTGTTGTGCACATCTCCAGGTCTCACGTGTGATGATCACGACTTATGCCATATGTTCTCTGTGCATAAAAGTGGTGCGTGCGTCCACCTAGCAAAATGCAGCAGAATTATTTACCGGTTTGCTTAAATACAGCCGTCTGTACAAAAATTATGTAAGTAAAATTGCGGATTTAATTATATTAATTTTAATTCACAGGGTGTAAACATGCTCGGCTATGTGGCTGAGTTTGTGTGCAACGGAGCACACAGTGTGGACAGACAGGAAGCACTTTCAGCCACTGTGCAGCAGGTGAAGCTGTAAAGACAACATTCCTGTCAATGCTTCAGAGATCTCAGAGTTTCTTAAAACACTGAGTAAAAACCGCATCAGCTATAAATAAACATTAAAAATGTTTGGATATAATCAGTAACGGAACCAGGGACAGCCTGATGATCAGCAGCCCAAAGTCAATACAAATAATATATAAGACAGACAATATAAGACAGAATAATAAATATGATCACGAGCAACAAATAACAGAGCACCGTCCGATTGTGTGATGGAAACTGATGCACAATAGGGTGTGAAAATATATTTTTTAAACTGTACAGCTTTTCAAATTTCACAAAACTCTCAAAATTTTATTTCTACTGTAATTTAAGCACTATAATGTTGGCTTATCTTTGAAAAGTGTTGCAAAATTAGAGCTCATTTTAATGAAGAGAACATATTTATCTCGAGGGAGTTCCATGGCAAATATTTAATTTTACTTTTAATGCTGTCTGTAGGAGGACGTTACCTGTGACCTTGCGTGATGCGTGTACATGGTGCCTGCATGCTAACATCTGTAAGATGTCTTGTAAATCACTTCAGGGGCCTTATCTGGTTTCAAAAACAGGATGTTTTTAGATTTAGAACTCTATTTCTCGCTAATTTTACAAAATATGAGAAACAGTAGACAAACAAAAATAGGTTGTTTTGGAGCATTTTTCCACCATATTGGATTATTTTGTTCGAGTCAGTGCCTTTCTACTCTGATTGGCTGTCACCATGTGCTTACCAGCATCCCTCATGCAAGTCAGGGGAAGCCCCCACATGATCTATGATGTCACTATGGTCGCTACTGTGGACTGTATGGGTCATAACCAAACGTACTTCAAGGCCGTCTGTTCGTTTGAATTTTTTCCCTTCAGGGGAACTATTTATTACTTTTTTCCAGATAATGTGAATTTTGATCATAATGACAATGTCATTATGAATCCTTTATTTAAAGGATAATAAATAAAATTATAGTGGTGCCAAAAAATGTTTTTATGACTTAAATCTTTAAAAAAAATGCAAAGGCAGTATACTTTTAACTTTAGTGAAGCAAACATTACCAATCATGCACAATATTTTGGGATCCTGATTGAAACAATGTTTAAACTTCATATTTTCATATACTTACCAAAAAAAAAAAAAAAAAAAAAACCTTAAGAAGTGCTTATTTACAATCAGTTTTTCTGTTATTACAAGGAGCTTTTAAGGGCCCATGCAGAAATCAAGCCCAAGGCTCATGTCCACTTTAATCAGCCCCTGACCACAAGTCAACTACCACATGTACTGCAATAAGGTGCAGCAGAGTTGAGGCAGTCTGAGTGAGGCACAGAATACAGTGCAGTTTGACAACAGACTTGTGGGGAAGCTGGAGTGCTGCTGAGTTTTTTAAATAGCAGTTTATTTTAAAGTTTAAGAGTTGTCACATTCTGAATGTGCACTAGAGCATATTTGTTTTTGTTTGATTGTTTGTTTGTTTGTTTGCTTTAAATCAGCGTGCGGCTAATCAACTTTCCACACAGCCAACTGAAAATGGCATCAATGAGCCACCGTGGCTAACAGTTAGTGAACCCCAGACAGAACCCTGAAGAAGGAATATTGTGTTATTCTAACCTTGAAAAAACCAATGATGCCGACTCCATATTCCACACAGTACTTGTCCAGCAGCTCCCGGTTCCACGCATCCAAGTTAACATACTTTAAAATGTTCTCATAAATCACCAGCGTGAATCGTCCTCTTTCTTTGTCCGTCAATGTGGGCATGTCCCCTTTACCAGGAGAAATCTCAGTACGGTAACGGAACCGTCCAGACTCTAAAATGGCCACAATCTCTTGACCCAGTTGAGAATACTGGCTTTCCACGAACACCAGAACCACAGGATTTGTTCTGGCTCCTGCGGGATCTACCCCAAGTCCCCCTGACACACTCCGTATAGGTAGCAGCCGGGATGGAGTAACCCTCGAGTCCTCCAGGTCAGCAGATGCGCCTTCGGCCCCTGAAACGCCACTTCCTGATGGCTCCAGCTCCCGTTTAACGCCATAAAGGAAGTAGGCAGAGATGAAGACACTGACAGTGCAGAAGAGAAATAGGAGGAGGAGGGAAGTCTGCAGGGGGAGGAGGCGGACTAGCCGACGGAGACGTGTCACACATCCCAGCATCGTCTCACGCCACTACTCCGCCCCACGTACCAGCCCAGCAACACGCCCTGGGGACAGTCTTTCTTGGCGTTGGTATAAAACAGTGAGCAGGTATTATTCACACTAAAGTCTCGTTATTTAGCTACAAATAATTGGTGTGAAGGTAGCAGCTGCAGCAGCTACTGGAGACAAAAATGAGACGGTCTCACGTTGGCTCTCCCTCATGCTGCAGTGCTGCTTATGTCACCATGGCAGAGAAATGGGGAGCTTTGGACCACTGGTACACGTTTATGCCTCAGAAGGAGGGCCAGCAGGCAGAGTCACTCAGGGAAAATGATGATGGGTCTCCATGACCTGTCCATCATGTGAGCCTGCCAGCTATGTCCCACAGAGAGTCTGCCTCTTGTTGTTTGACTGGAGAATGATTTCTTGAGGAAGGTGAGGTCACCCTGGTCATCTCAGCTGGACTGTTCCCTTAGAAATGTTTTCACCTGGAACAAACAAACAAACAGAAAGATAGCCACATTAAAATATGTGAGCTGCAAGAGAGTGAATTAATAATGTTACATTCTTTTCTTGTGTGGGTTTAGTGCTGTGTGGGAGACGTGTGTATGCTGCAGCTGCAAACACTCCAAAAGTTCGCTGTAAAGTAGTCCTTGCATTCACCTACACAAACTACAATCTGCCAATTCTCCCCTACACAGGCAAAAAAGCATCACTCCGTCACTCAACCTCCACAATCAATACGCAGAAATGAGAGTTACAAAGTCACGATGTAGTCCAACAAGCCTGTGTGACCGAATACAAGGGGAGGCATCACCTATAGAGACATGGTCCTTCAAATCCCCACATTAGCAAAACCAGAATGAAGAGCTGGAGAAGAAAGAAAAACAACCTGAAAGAACAGAAGCAATCCTAAAGCATAGGAGCGGATCATTCTGACAAACAGATCTGGTTTTTCACTGATTAACTGATTCCATCTGCTCAAAGTGATGTTAATCAGTGAAATCACCTGGTGCAGTGGGTGGTTACAAAGAAAACCTGCACCCTCTTGGCTCTTTCTGGAATCAGTCTGACACCTGTGATCTAGCAATTAAACAGTGACCACCAAATCAATCAAGCCTTCAGACAAATAAAAGAGATTTGACGAAGCCATCAAAGGGTTTACTGGGAACACTATCAAACAACATTAATGAGTGGTCTTGATAAAAGCAATGAGCAATTATCATCCACCCATCTTAATAAGAAAAATAACCAAACTGATTTTGACAATAAGTTCCAATAACAGCAGCATGTCTCATCACTCAGTGCATTACTTACTAAAGTTTTCACGATAGGTATGCACCTTTGTCATTAAACGATATGATACGTAAAATGCTGCAGCCAGACTTTTGACACAAAGCAGAAAGTTCCACATTACACCCATTTTGGCATCTCTTCACTGGCTTCCTGTCCCAGTGAGATCAGATTTTAAGGTTCTGCTACTAACCTATATAATTATTCATGGACTGGCACCTCCCTACCTAGCTGACCTAATTAAACCTTACGTACCAGCCCGGGCTTTACGTTCTCAGGGTGCAGGACTACTTTGTGTCCCTAAGGTGAATAAGAAGTCTGTGGATCACAGAGCTTTCTCTTATCGTGCCCCTGTTCTGTGGAATGATATCCCTGCGTCAATAAAACAGTCAGATTCTGTAGAGATTTTCAAGTCCAGACTTAAGACACACTTATTTTCCCTTTCATATGGCTAGCATACTGGTACAGTTTTGTTTTACGCTTGTTACTCTTTTAATTCATTTATTAGTAATTGGAGCGGGCTGCGGCCTCAACTTTACCTAAATTCTGGGTCTTTTAGTGAAGTTTAGGGCTAGTGGCCGGCGATCACCTTAGTACTTCTCTGTTTTTCTTGTTTAATGCTGGCAAATTATACAGTATTTTTTGTCTTGCTGATGCCAGATTCTGTTTTTTCTCTCTGTTTAAGGTGCAGCTCTATTCAGAGATTGGAGTTGTATTCGTGTTGGCGATCTTCCTGTCCTGTGCGCCAATAGCATTTCTTGTATATTCGTCCGTGAATTGTTCTGTGATTTGTTCTGTAATTATGTTTGTAGCATGGCCCAAGCAGAGGGTCACCCCTTTGAGTCTGGTCTGCTTGAGGTTTCTTCCTCAGATGGAGTTTTTCCTTACCACTGTTGCTCTGGGGGTTGGTAAGGTTAGACCTTACCTGTGTGAAACACTTTGAGGCAACTCTGTTGTGATTTGGCACTATATAAATGAAAATAAATTTAATTGAAATTACGTACCAAGATACACGGGTACGATGAGATTCAGGAATAATACTTTTTATTATGGAACAAATTGACGTGATACGATGTAATCTGATACAATTCTTTGTTTCATGCAGACATTCATTTTCCATGATAAATTATAATAAGCCAAAAGTGGCATTGCTTACTTTCAAATACATACTTCATTAACTTCTAGGGACCTTCATCTGGCTTCTGCTACTGTGCTGCAGCATGTTGATGCTGCCTCGTTCATCACATACAGCAGCAGAAAGCTACTACAAAAGCTACTACATATGGCCAAATATGTTGTCGAGCCAACAAAAATAACCTCAACTGCTATTACTTTTGACTTATAGGAAGATGCGTGAAAAGCAGGTGTTAATTTCAAGAAAAGTTTGGTTTGGAGGACAGATAAAGATGAGTGTCATGAATCAATGAAATTAAATACTGAATTTCCTGAAAATGTGACCAAGTGGTAGGAGGTAGAAATATTAAAAGAAAAGGACTCAAAACAGAGCCCTGAGCAATGTCGCTAGTGACTGTGGAGTGCTATGATCTGAAAGTTTTGAGTTGAACAAACTGAATGCGACCAGAGAGATAACACTTGTACCTGTGAAATAAGTAGAAGCTAATCTGTCACAGAGAATGGAATGAGAGATTGTATCAAAAGTTGCACTGACATCAAGGAGGATGAGTATGACTATAAGTCCAGAATCAATTACTATCAACAGCATGGCATAATGTTTCTGTTCTGGACTGGTATGACAGTATACCAAATGTAAAGTTCAAACAGGTAGATTTATCAGTTACACCACCTACCCCTATAGGACATGTTTATATTGTTTTTAGCCCGTAAAAAAACATTCCTGTCAACAGTCTCACAAGACACAAAGCCACATGATGACCTTTGAACTTTTGCAGGCATTTGAAGACATGAACGTTGCAGTGTAACAGGTTCGTCATGTTAAAATCAAGCCATTGACTGGTTCATACTACATTTAGATCAACTCAGGGGCCCACGTACAAAGTAGTCCTATCAACTACTTTAAAATAGACTTTTGATTCATACTGTTACACCCTTAGTATTTACACTTAAGAAAACTATTTAACATGACTTCATGCCTACACTGCGTAAAAGTATTTAAAACTAGAGGAAGAGCATCTTTCCAGATGTGCCTTTAATGTAGTCAAAGTCAAAATTTTGGTGAGCAGTCCTCCATCTTCTCGCCTTCCAGCTTAGCAGGATGCCTAAATCTCCCAGTTGAGTGCCGTAGAAGGCATCACACTTTTCCTTTGAGTCACATCCAAGTTTTCTCTTTACAGAGAAGCAGATTTAATGTAAAGAGAGGCCGTGAAGAAACAGTGGGCGTTAAGAGAATGTATCGCAGTGCAGCAGACAAAAACCAAGAGCCCTGGTCCATGAAAATCCACCTCACACTTTCTTAATTTCTGAAGGAGCCAAGGTTCGTGCCACAGCATATCAAAGTGTGATTAGCCACAGGAAGTGGCTGCTGCTGAAAACAGTGAGGCAGAAAAGAAGAGACAGAGAGACAACTTTTAACACGGCACCAAGCGCCGGAGTTGTTGCTTTAAGAAACAATCCGCGTTACCTGCAATGATGGAGTTTCTCATCACGAAAAGTCTTTCCCTGAAAGATACGAGTCATTTCAAAGTAATTTTCTGTTGATGATTAATCAGAGAGAAGGCGTTATTATTGTCTGTACCCGCAGGAACACAATGAAGTCTAATGATACTGTTGACATGGCTTTGGAGCACAATAAATGGTCAGACAACACAAACAAGTCAAGGCACGCAAAGTTTGATGTCTTGCCCAACTCGCAGCAGCGATGACCGCCTCCCAGAGCTGACCTTCAGACAATGTTGAGAGCTACAGCCGCAGGAACATAGAGGAGGGGAGTGAGGCGCAGATAAGAGGTTTAAAAAATAAAAGAGATATACGACTGCAATGGATCACTCAATAACATCTGCTGTAAGATCAGGCAAGCTAAATAGAGAATAAAATACATTAGGCTATAACAGATATAACAGTACAGTGGTCTGCACAATAATGGCTAATGGATGTGAAATTCCTGCATGCTCATCTCACTTAATGTGTCTTCTACTTTCTTTGCCATGCACACCTTCAAAGAAGCCAAGATACAACCACCAACACTTCCCTTTCTCCAAAATAATGGATGCAAAAATGCAGAGAGAGAGAGAGAGAGAGAGAGAGAAGAAGGAAAGGGTGTATGAATATTTTATGGTTAGAAGAAGCTGATGAGGGGGTAGCCAGAAGACATATCCATAAGGTAACGAGCAGCCAAATGGTGCACAGAGACCAGAGCGTTTCAGTCTGCCAAAGAGTCAGAGTCTTAAGTCATGCATAAACGAAAGGCAGATGGAGACTAATCTGTATCCGATAGGCTACTTTTTTATGATGGAGAGTGCTCAGGCTGAATATGAGCTCTGGAATTGCAAATGCGGACTTATATCTCCTGATGCAGGTAACAGACACACGCCAATGAGAAACAAATAGGACATGAGCACATGAAAAACAGATTGGTAGCACAAATGAGAAAGAAAACTGCCCCTAAGGTGACAATAAATCTCAAGATGCTGACAACATCGATTAAAATATTTTCGCTGGTAATTTACAGCATGTGAATGATAGCAGGTATAAACAATAGCTGGAGACAGCAGCTAGGACAGACTGTTTTTCCTCAGGGTGGGTGGTCATTCAAACCTGCTCCTTCTACATGATGGGAAGAAAGCCAGAAACATACTGCTAGATTAATGAGAAGAGGAGGAACAGAGAAAGAGAGACAGGCAGACATAGATGGACAGAGAAAGTGAGTCAGAAGCCGAGGCCTCAATGGTAACAAATCTCTGGATAAACAATGCAAAGATTGACCAATGGCAATCTCGCATCCCACTTTGCCTTCGCTCTCTGTCGACAGACTCTGTATGTATGAATAAGTCCGTGAACTGTTCTGAGGCATGTGAAAAAACTCTGTACACTGTCAACCAGAGTTGCAATAGCCATAGCTGAGCCACTCAACAAATAAACCTTTAAGGACATGTGGACCTTTAGGCCCTCAGGCACTAACGATTCCCTGATTCATCACCTCAGTGCTGACAAAGAAATAAACGATGACCCTCGGTCTTAAAACGCCGCAGGGCTTGGCAACCACAGTTTCTACATGGAAACAACAAGTGTGGCATTGTGATCATAGGCAAGTGTATGGAAACTGTGAAGCAGGAAAGGGATGCAGGGTAACAAACTAAAAACGGTCAATAAAATACTTTAGCCGCACAAGTGTAGCAGCAGCAAGTATCTCCAGCAACAGCAACCTTAGTGGCCTCTAAAACCCTGCGATTAGCAACAAGTCTTGATAAGCAACTTGGAAGTCCTATCAGTCTATATTTTGTGCTGTGGTGATTCTGCATATAAAAAGCTGTCAAGAGGACCCAAAATAGGAGGTTCAATGGTCCTCATCTGTACGCATCAGGACTCAAAATTTAGAGCTGGATATGCAGATTAATTGCAAAGTTTACATAATGTGAAAGACAGACTTATTGTTAAGGTGACTTGCTTTTAAAGTAATAACTGTGTAAGAGTTGCAGAGAAATCAAGTGTAAGCAGAGAAATGGAATTTCCTCATTCACATGTATGGAGCCTGTTAAAAACCATAGCTTGCACTCTGCTAGAAACAGCCTGTGAATGTCACTGCCTCAACAAGAAATAATCATTGCCAAAAGGTGCACAAGGGCCTTGATTTGATGAGTTACTTGGATGGTCCAGGCCATCATGAAGCTGTGATTGGTGAAACAGACAAAAGTTGCACAACGCAAGTTTCTCCAGTTTTTCGCAAGTTTTTGCACTCGGGGTCGCCACAGCAAATCCAAGGTGGATCTGCATGTTGATTTGGCACAGGTTTTACGCCGGATGCCCTTCCTGACGCAACTCCACATTACATGGAGAAATGTGGCAGGGGTGGGATTTGAACCCAGAACCTTCCGAACTGAAACCAAGCGCATTAACCACTTGGCCACCACCCCAAGACATGGATGACCTCTAATTTCCTGCTTTTAAACTCAGATAAAACTGAAGTTATTGTACTTGGCCCCACAAATCTTAGAAACATGGTGTCTAACCAGATCCTTACTCTGGATGGCATTACCCTGACCTCTAGTAATACTGTGAGAAATCTTGGAGTCATTTTTGATCAGGATATGTCATTCAAAGTGCATATTAAACAAATATGTAGGACTGCTTTTTTGCATTTACGCAATATCTCTAAAATCAGAAAGGTCTTGTCTCAGAGTGATGCTGAAAAACTAATTCATGCATTTATTTCCTCTAGGCTGGACTATTGTAATTCATTATTATCAGGTTGTCCTAAAAGTTCCCTAAAAAGCCTTCAGTTAATTCAAAATGCTGCAGCTAGAGTACTGACGGGGACTAGAAGGAGAGAGCATATCTCACCCATATTGGCCTCTCTTCATTGGCTTCCTGTTAATTCTAGAATAGAATTTAAAATTCTTCTTCTTACTTATAAGGTTTTGAATAATCAGGTCCCATCTTATCTTAGGGACCTCGTAGTACCATATTACCCCAATAGAGCGCTTCGCTCTCAGACTGCAGGCTTACTTGTAGTTCCTAGGGTTTGTAAGAGTAGAATGGGAGGCAGAGCCTTCAGCTTTCAGGCTCCTCTCCTGTGGAACCAGCTCCCAATTCAGATCAGGGAGACAGACACCCTCTCTACTTTTAAGATTAGGCTTAAAACTTTCCTTTTTGCTAAAGCTTATAGTTAGGGCTGGATCAGGTGACCCTGAACCATCCCTTAGTTATGCTGCTATAGACGTAGACTGCTGGGGGGTTCCCATGATGCACTGTTTCTTTTTCTTTTTGCTCTGTATGCACCACTCTGCATTTAATCATTAGTGATCGATCTCTGCTCCCCTCCACAGCATGTCTTTTTCCTGGTTCTCTCCCTCAGCCCCAACCAGTCCAGCAGAAGACTGCCCCTCCCTGAGCCTGGTTCTGCTGGAGGTTTCTTCCTGTTAAAAGGGAGTTTTTCCTTCCCACTGTAGCCAAGTGCTTGCTCACAGGGGGTCGTTTTGACCGTTGGGGTTTTACATAATTATTGTATGGCCTTGCCTTACAATATAAAGCGCCTTGGGGCAACTGTTTGTTGTGATTTGGCGCTATATAAAAAAAATTGATTGATTGATTGATTGATATATATACACACACATATACGAGGGCTGTCAAAGTAAGGGTCCTTTTTATTTTTTTCAAAAACTATATGGATTTCATTCATATGTTTTTACGTCAGACATGCTTGAACCCTCGTGCGCATGCGTGAGTTTTTCCACGCCTGTCGGTGACGTCATTCGCCTGTGAGCACTCCTTGTGGGAGGAGTCGTCCAGCCCCTCGTCGGAATTCCTTTGCCTGAGAAGTTGCTGAGAGACTGGCGCGTTGTTTGATCAAAATTTTTTCTAAACCTGTGAGACACATCGAAGTGGACACGGTTCGAAAAATTAAGCTGGTTTTCAGTGAAAATTTTAACGGCTGATGAGAGATTTTGAGGTGATTCTGTCGCTTTAAGGACTTCCCACGGTGCGAGACGTCACTCAGCGCTCTCAACCGCCGTCGTCAGCCTGTTTCAAGTTGAAAACCTCCACATTTCAGGCTCTATTGATCCAGGACGTCGTGAGAGAACAGAGAAGTTTCAGAAGAAGTCGGTTTCAGCATTTTATCCGGATATTCCACTGTTACATATATATATATATATACATATATATATATATATAAAATATCCTAAATCAGTGATTATTTCAAAATGGTGATAAGGACTAAGGCTGCTCAGTGCCTGAACTAATGGGCCATTCAGACATCAATGGGTCTATGAAAAGTGGAATAATATAAAGCAAATAAGTCAAATTTTGTATATATATATTTTTTAATCTATTGTATGATCCTCAACGTGAGCCGATTTAAGTTCAAGTTCAAGCTGTACAGCCTTTGTGTTGTCATTTCAACATTTAAGCCATGAAAAGAATGTTCTTTAGCATCAATATAATTTTGTGATTGGGTGGTAGCCAAGCGGTTACATGCAATTGTTTTCAGTGTAGACGGTTCCCGGTTCAAACCTGCCCGTGCCCATTCTCCATGTAATATGGAAGTTGCATCAAGAAGGGCATTCAGTGTTAAACTTGTGCCAAACATCCACCTCAGATCTGCTGGAGCAATTCCAAAACAAGGGGGCAGCCACACGGACTTACTTAACACTATAATTTTCTTCTTTGGCATTTAAATGAGGGATTCATAATATGATACTGCCAAAACAGTGAAACAGCTCTGTGAAACAGAGCTGGCTGCTCGCCTAAACTGAGCAATCGGTGGGGAAGGGAATAATCAGGGAGGTGACCAAGGACCTGATGGTCACTCTGTCAGAGCTCCAACATTCCTCTGTGGAGAGAGGAGAACCTTCCAGAAGGACAACCATCTCTGCAGCAATCCACCAATCAGGCATGTATGGTAGAGAGGCCAGATGGAAGCCACTCTTTAGCAAATGCCACATGGCAGCCTGCCTGGAGTTTGCCAAAAGGCACCTGAAGGACTCTCAGACCATGAGACATATAGACAAACAAATACATTCACACCCGCACAAACACCTGTGGTCAAATTAAAGTTTCCAATACACCTAACCTGCATGTCTCTGGATGTGGGAGGAAGCTGGAGCACCTGGAGGGAACCTATGCAAACAAGGGGAGAATATGCAAACACCACACAGAAAGGCCACAGGTGGGAAGCAATCCCATGACCTTCTTGCCGTGAGACAACAGTGTTAACCACTAAGCCACCATGCTGCCTATGTGGAATCACTCAATCGAAAATATGAATTCCATTTTATTCATTCATTGTGGCTGTTGCGATTAAAGGCTTAGTCCATGAAAATAAAAAGCACACAGGGCAGCACCATTTCTCCGGCTTCCTCCTTTTACCCTGAAGCCAATCTGAATCCAAAAGCAGGCATTTTCATTTTAGCTGCAAACATTTACCGACACTTTCTCTCCCTCTGTCTCAATTTATTTCTCGCCACTGCGTGAAGGACGGGAGAACTTGGGAGAGAAATGTAGTTTTGCCTTCTAATTCTCCACTAAGTGACTTTCAGACCATTCTCTCCCCCCCCACCAAACTATGCGGCTGAATCATCACATCATTTTTCAGCACCTCAATTTACTGTTCCCAAGACTGTGGTAATTTCACAGAAGAAAAATTCCTTTCCTCGTCCGTGCTCCTCCAATTACGTCTCAAGGCCCTACTCGGTGACCTCGATAGAGATGCTGTCGTAATTGGAATGACTGTGATGTGATTCGTTGACACAGTAATGGAACAAAGACAGAAAGTCATCTTCACATCTGGACAAGCATGTGCAATCTTTTCCTAAAGGCAATTATGAACAGAATGTGAAGACTACAAAAGTGCCATAATAATCATAAATGGGGCATTTCTGAAGCAGAGCTATACGTTCTGACCATAATTTCACCCTCGGCCTTCAATTAGAAGGATCACGTCAAAACCCCATCAACACAAATAGTCTTCCATGAAAGACGCACCGGCAAACGTCATGATGGCACATTCAGAATATGTGGGGACGATAAGGGTAGAGATGAATAAAATGACGACGAATAAATTATATACATGTAGGTCTTTTTCTTAAAAAAAAAAAATAATCATGGATAGATCTGAAATCTCCAAATTTCTTCAGTTCTGGGCTCTCAAACAGGAACTTTATAGACACTGGGACCTCACAGTAAGAAAAAGCAGCGTGGTCGAGCTGTGAGAGCCATGGGAAAACTGTGGATGGAGCGAAGACGAAGTGGGAAGGGTCGTTAAGAAATGGTGAAGCAGAGATGTTGAAATGGAGACCATCCTCTGTCGTATTATTCCCCTGGGTAGCAGAGTAAGGAGAGTGGGACCAGTGCCTTCATCAAGAGGTGTGATCACCTCCATGTAGCATTTAAAAAGGAATGCACACACACACATATATATAACACACACACCTCTTGCTAATAACCACCAGGCAGCTCGCTACCACAGTATATCTATTTATAGTCACTCTGTGCCCCATTTATACGAGCAGGGACACTGGATCTGTACAATAAAACCAGTAGTGGAGTACATGGAATACATCATTTGTATACTGCAGACCTTTATAGCAGCTGAGGAGGAGACCAACTCTACACTGATCTTGGCTACTACTATCAGTACTTCCACAATACTTGAAAATACTGCAGAGTTAAAGCTGAGAGCCCACTGGGTTGGACAGTTGCAGTGTTATCATTTTGTAAACACATTCCAAACTCCCAATTAAGTGCAACATAATTCAATCTGATTACACAGCAGCCAGATTAATCAGCTACATAATGACGGAATGATGATTAAGACTGAGAAAGAAATAACTGACCCCACTTTGGAGGCTTTGCATATATTTTGTGTGTACTTTGAGTGACATCACAGACTTGTAGCTATCAACTACAAGAGAGCAGATCCTATTACATGCACTACTGAAATGCATCATTTTTTTTTAAATAAAGGCTTTGTCATCATGCATATGGATTTCCCGCAGGGTTGGAAATATGGAAGTGACATGTTTATATGTGGAAGTTAAAATGTGCTAAAGTGATTAACAAAACCGTACTCCTTCAGACCCTTCAGAGGAAGGGGAGCTCACTTCATTACGATCCTGATGGAAGGAATAAGCATGTAGCTGCTCAGACAGCCAATGTAAGACACAGGGAGATGGTGGCTGAGGGAGAAGGGGTTGGTCATTTATCATTTTTGTCAGGCCTGGTAAAAAAAAAAAAAAAAAAAAAACGAGGGTGGGGTTCCAGTGCCTTTATATAAATTGAGTGTAGGTGGAATCAATGAGACAATGTTGGTGAAAAGAGGGAGGGGAGACAGAGCCAGATCAATGCTGGTGGGAGTGACTGTTTGTTTCCACTGTTTATCTACTGTTATCTCCAGACGCCGCTGAAGGACAAGGGAGCACGGCGGGCCCCAAAATGCCTCCATTGGGACTGAAGATTTGTTCCGGGTGTCTCCTTATCTGTGCTACATACATCACTCAGAGGTGAAAGTCGTGCAGCTCGTGGTTGAGACCACACTCGTCAGTGTGAGTGGAGTGAGTTTGGGAATCGGAGGGTGGGTGTTCTGGGTACAAGGGGCAAATTGAGATAACAGTAGTTGTCAGTTTGGTTTCACACTGCTGGTTCTACAGATCAAATTGACGCTGCCAAAGCGCCGCAGAAACTGACTGAAGCACAACGGTTTTATTACACCTGCAGCAGAACAGCAATAACAGATTTGCTGACCTAAAGTGAACCAAAGATGCTATCAAACAACAGAGGTGCTCACGATGTCTGTGGATGAATTAAAAAAGCCATCAAAATAAGATCTCGGGTGTGCTGTAACACAGCAGTCAAGCACATAAACAACACGACTGTCTCATCTTCTCAATCAATCAGCGACGGGCTGGAGCAAATCAGCCAAGCAAGTGATGCGTCTCACATTGTAATAAGAATAATACTTGCTTGTGAAATGAAGATGAGATGGATTTGAGAGACTGACTGGCCAATTTCAGGTGTATTATCAATCCCATAGGGAGCCTCTCCCATCTTCTTTCCTGTCCACCCCACCCTTTTTCTTACACCTCTCTTTTCCCATTGTCCCGTCTTTCATGTCCAGATAAAAAAATAAATAAAAAAACAGCCCTCGCTGATCTGATTGTTGATTCACAGAGCAGAAATGCGTTTGCATGGGAATATCACAATGTGAAGGAAAAGCTGACACAAGCAATGAGATTCTGTTGTGCTGCCCATATTTTTTGCCGGGGAGATCTAACAGATAGGATTTTTCTTCCTGCATAAAAATGCATTCATAATCATCAGCCTGCTTTGAAAGCATAATCAAAAGCCATGGCTAAATGGATGAGAGTGGCAAAGAGAAGTATGCAAAATGTTTTACATCAACAAACCGTACACACTTGACTCATGACCCCATTGTGGTAATTGTAGCCATTAAATGCATGAAAAAGGAAAATGCAGATAAGCATTCAATCTAATATTTGTACACTGAAAATAACACCAATTACATCTCAATGTGCCTCTAAGCACAAATAATGATTTTTTTTTTCCTTTTTTGTAATATATGGTAAGGGTTCTGTGCTCTCTCAAACACATCACTGTCCTAAAACAAGTCAGTTCAATGTATTTTTATATAATGGCGTGGATCCTTGTCATTTGATTGGATATACATAAAACAAAGATAATGTCTATAAACCCAGAGAATATATTCATGAGAGTTTTAGGCACGCTATACAAAGAGTTTAATGCTGTTGTGTGTGCAGCGGTTAAAGTGCAGCCTGATCGGAGTGTCTCAATGCATTTCTCCTGTCATGAAACTTTACCCATATTGCACTGCAGCATGTGTGTGTCCCAAACACTAAAACCTTCAAAATTAGTGGATTACTTTAAAACTAAAACAGATAGTTGGTATTTTTACTTCATAAAATGACAGATCTCTCTCTCTCTCTCTCTCTCTCTCTCTCTGGTACTAAAGTCTTTGACTTCAGACTTCACAAATGTTTTTAACTGTTAAGTACTGTGCCTGGAGAAATATGTTACAGATCTACAAAATTATCGGACCTAAACTTTTCAGAAGTTAATTGGTCCGTTGATGGTTTGCAAAGTTATCTGAAAAGCTAGTCCGATAATGAAAACATTAGCTTTGATAATTAGCGGTTAGGGGATTAGCAGAACTGTGCCCACCTCTGACACACAAAACACGTGCGCACACACAACACAAAACAAATCTACTGCACTGTAAGCCATTTGGAGGCTGTTAGGAGGAAGTTAGAATGAAAGGCTGGACTAATTTCTGGTGTAACTTTTTTTTCGCTGCACTGAGGAAGTACACAGTCTTTTTTTTTTTTGGAAGTACACGAAATTGGTGCACAGCATGCGGATGACATCGTCAGAATTATTTTTGACTCGTATAATTTAAAGTTTGTGTTAGACTGTTGATGTCAGAGCAGCAGTGATGCACCAAAGCTCGACAAATTTCTGATGTGATCTGACGTGAGTGGGGATCGTACACAAACTCTTTCTTTTTTTTCGGGAAGTACACAGTCAGTGCAGTGCCGCACCAAAATGTAAGTCCCTTTTATGTTGTTTATAAGTAATATAATATCAAATGCCAAGGATCTATTTTAGCTGTTATATAAAACAAATAATGAATGTTTTTACATTCTTTCAATAGAACAAATATTTAATTCAGTGAAAGCTTTGTACCATTGAACTAACCATTGGCAACAATGGTAAGAATAATCTCTAGCAAGGTGGTTTTGATCACAGAAACATCAAGCAAAACAGACTCAGTTGCATGACCATCTGCTACACCCAATCTAACATGATCTGCATTAGAAGCCAATGACTGTGGGCAGCATGGTGGCACAATGGTTAGCAGGCTGGCCTCCCAAACAGAAGCTTCCTGGCACACGGACACCTGTGCACTATTGTCAAATGTACATCTGGAGTTGCAAGTAGGAAGGGAATCTGGCATAAAAACCAAATCAACATGTGCTTCCACTGTTGTGACCCTGAGCAAAAAGGGAAGCACATATGGACACAGAAAATCAGCAGATCAGTCACTGAGGTCAGACTCAAGCTCCTTCACGTTCTGACTCTGCATCATCATTATTCATCCTTAGTTTAACTTTTATCTCTTTAAAAAACAGCCAATAACTCAATGGATATACCTTTAATTTTTAACTTTATCTTAATTTTTATGGAGACAGCTTCAGCCACATACAAGGGAAAAATGACTTCACTCACTTCATTCACTTGGATGTTTTGCTGTGTGTGTAGCTTTTTATGCAAACAATCCAACTCCATTGTATCAAGTGTGACAAGACCACAAGCTACTTTTCTGTCAAGGTCACACTGAAATAGTGGAGTGACAGTTAAATTTCCTTCCTTCAAATCTGCATAGATAGGGTCACGTTCTGTTGAGAAGCTTGTGCACAAACTCTACTGTTAATACACAAGGTCTGGAGCTTGATCACAGTGAATTAGCAAACAGAAGTTTGATTGGGCAATCAACAGAAAAGTATCCTCAACTATCTTCATATAGTAGTCAAGCACCTTTGGCGCTTACGCTGTCCTGAGGCAAAATCAACAAGAGCGCTCAGAGATTTCTGACGTCCGCCAATAGGGATCCGGATCACCTCCAAAATTCAGTGAAATCTTCCATTCCCTAATATCTATCTGTGTTACAAATTTGGTGAGAATCCATGAAGTAGTTTTGAAGAAATCCTTCACAGCCTAATAATGTAAAACTTGATCCACAATCTGGATCCAGATCACCTCCAAAATTCAGTGGAGCCTTCCATGCCCTAATATCTATCTGTGGTGCAAATTTGGTGAGAATCTGTGAAGTAGTTTTGAAGTAATCCTCCAAAGCCTATATAAAGACCCGGTCCCACTTGCGTTTAGGAAGATTTGCGTATGAATTGGCACAAACTTGGTTTATATTCGCCTAAACATCCGCAATATCCGTGAAACATGCTTGTATGAGTCGGCCGCCATCCGCACACGACCGCAATTATCCGCAGAGGCATGTTTTCTTGTTGCCAGGATTTTTGAGCCTGCACAAAATTTTGGTTGCGGATGACAATCGCCTTACATACGCACTACATACTCAATACATAATCTATGCGCTGTATATCCGCCGTTATCCACAACTGACAGGTATTGCGGCTTGGCGGCGGACTGGGACAGTGTGTAAAACGGATATATAGCGTGCCTATCACGTCCACATCACAAACTAAAATAAGTTGTAGCAAATGTATAGAGATTGGCCACGAATAAAGCATTTGTATTACGTCTGCTTTGCATATGATTGTGGACAATTTGCAAATGCATAACAAACACTTCACATAAACCCAAAGTACTATATAAATGTGGCAGAAATCGACATACTTTCCAGTCATTGTCAGTCCAGCTGTGGAGACGTACAGATGTAGTTATGAATCCCCAAAGACGTAGTGTGATAGCTGTTCCCATCCAACAACATACCAATCAACTTGTCCAAGTCCAGCAATTGTTGCAGTGGCTGTGGTGTTGGTGTGACTAGTGATGCCGAAAGGCCAGAGTGTGCTTCTTTTATGACCGCAATGCAGATGCCGCGCATGCGCAATACAACTGCTGTTTCCGCAGCACATGCGCAATGCATTCTCAATACATCCGTAATACTTCCGTGATAATCGCAATGCGTCCGATCCGTTTTCCTCAATACATGCGTATACATCCATGATGTTTGTCATATATTCGCTATACATTATTAACATCTCCGTAATTCATACTGAGAAATTTGTCATTTTTGGCCAATTTTGTTGCAGACGACAACGAACGGCCGACATTTGTCTACTCAATTCATGCGCAATTAATCCTCATCCCAGTGGGACTGGGCCTAAAGTAAAAACGTGATCCAGAATCCAGATCCCCTCCAAATTTAATGGGTTCTTCTGTGGCCTAATATCTATCTGTGATGAAAATTTTGTCAAAATCCTTTCAATAGTTTTGACATAATCCTGCTAACAGTCAGACAGACAGAAAAATAACACCAATGATTTTATTACATCCTTGGCGGACGTAACAAGATGGATGCAATAGGAATATATAATATGTTACCATTTCACTGGATGCCACGACGTTTATACTTGCAATATGTATACATATGTCCCCTTCAAGGTGTCTCACCACAATTCTTCTTCCTGAACATCATCACACGGTGAGCACAGACAGACAGACAGACAGACAGACAGCTGATCAGGTCACCAATATACCGCCCCATACATTCATCTAGTCAATGTGGCAGTTGTGGAACATTGTCTGTGCTAACCCTTCACAATGGGAAACAGCGAGGAAAATTACCAATACTGAGAGAAAACAGCAAAACTTGAATTCCTACCCTATGCTGAATAAAAGATGAATATATTAATTACCCACTCCTGTGACTGTTTTCATGGATTGGCAAGGTGCGATAAGTGGCAAACAAGATGTTCCACTGTTTTCAAGAGCATGACGGAGATTCCCAACATTGCTGGCTTTAAAGGGGCACATGCACACTGCGGAAGTGTATGTCATTGAAAGTTAAATTTTCAACCTTTTCCACTTACTGCCTCCAACAATGACAAACTCGATGTTGATTATACCTTTAATGAGAGTGAAACACACACAGCAAGAAATTCTTTTACGACCGTGATATATCCATCCATCCCATTTTCTGTACCTACTTATTTCAATCAAGGGTCACGAAGGGAGATGACTGGAACCTATCAGAGCAGTCATCGGGCAAGAGGCAGGGTGCACCCTGGACATGGCACCAGTGTATTGCAGGAGCACATGTTGACAGACAAACTCATTCACACTCACATGCACACCTACAGTCAAATTAAAGTTTTCAACTCACCTAACATGCATGTCTTTGGAAGTGGGAGGAACCCGAAGCACCCGGGGGGGAAACCCATGTGAACACAGGAAGAATATGCAAACTTCAACAGAAAGGACCAGGCGGGGAGGGTTTTATATCAGATAAACAGCAATAAGTTTGGTTAGTATTACAGAAAGCAATTAAGTGACAAACATCACAAAAAGTTGTCCTTTTTTGTTGACTCTAGGCCAAAGCTTCCAGTCTGAAACAAGCTTGTGAAAAACACTAAAATGCTGTTAATTATTTCAAAATCATTGTTTTCTCTATAACACTACAAAATTACCAATTCTCACAACTGTCTACAGTGTCACAGAACAGTATAGACTGGAACGGTGAATTGGAACAAAACCTGGGAAAACCTTCTTGCACCACTGGCAAGAGAAGCCTTCTGGCCCCACCCTGCTTTTTTCCTGGCATCAATCGCAACAGTGAGGTTGGGACCATTTATGAGGACAAGAAGAACAAGCTCCATGGAGGAAATGCAGAGAAACTTATTTCCTGCTTTACAACTTGTGCTCATAAATTTAGACGACCCAAGCGGCCTTAAAAACAAAGACATGTTAAGCGAACATTCAGTACGGATGGGACCATTTATGACAAAAAGGAAGAGCCAAGGTGTTGAAAACACAGCAGAGAAAGTTTTGTATTTAGTCCACAAACTTTTTCAATCATAAGGTTTTTTTTCTTTAACAGTTCCGAGGCCATCAAATACAAGCCATCGGGTATTGTGAAAACTTTGCAATCGTCGTCCTTCTGTGCTCCAATAGACAATGATAACAATAATAACTTGTGAAATAAATGGCATATTTTTTTAAAGTAGTATAATCTGGTTAATATTATTTTATGTGCAAAAATTACTTCAAAATGTTTTCAAAAGTGAATCTTTAATGGGGGAGGGAAGGCTTACCCACCTACTCATCCTTGTGGCTCCGCCCCTGCACAGTTTGGAGTGTGACGCAGAACAAAAGAGGAAGCAGTGTTAATCGCTGCTATGGTTCCTGGTTCGCTATCAAACAGCAAGACAGACACGCACTGTTGATGATCTAAAAGAGACTTCGTATGTATTTTAAGCAAATCAGTGTGTTCATGTATTTTTTTTTATACAGAGCTCTGTGTGTGTGATGAGCAAGCAGCAAACTGGCTGCTCCACCGTGCAAAGCACTGTGTACGCCCACTGTTTTAGTGAATCAAGCTAAATGACTAAAAAAAACAAAAAAAACACCTTTATCGAGCCACACAGTTCCATGGTGTGGTGGATTTGGCAACGCATGGCATGTTTGTGAATCCAATGAATGATTTAAACAAACTACCTTTTATTACAGATGTACACTGTATAATCATTCTACCCCAGGAGGGAAACAACAGTTTAAATAAAGCATTGAAAGCTCAATAATGCCACAACATTCTTGTCCATGATGTACATAAATCTGGAACTATGACTGTAAATATTTTTTTTTAAACTGACTGTAGCCCTTTAATGCACATGACCCAACTAGATGACCATGAGTGTTAGAACAGCTAGAATGGCAATTACCCCTATTACCATAAATAAGCAAACTGCACTGTATTATCTATGTCTTACTAAAATATTGTAGCACTTTTGTTTGTAAAATTCTTAAAGGATGCCTGTCTGGTAACAGTGTAATAAGTAAACTGGCATTATCTATTACAGGTTATGACAATAACAAGCTGTTTAAGAAAAAACATGTTATGCACTTAGTAATATGTATGGAATATTATGGTTACAAATACTAAAGTGCTGTCCAACATGAAATATGTATTCCAAAATCTACTAAATTTTACTTCCACTTCAAAGAAAATATCAGGAAGACCCTGCAATTTTAATTTTGAGGGGCATCCACATGTAAAAATTTTTGACATCTTATAAATAATCTAAGCCAAGTACACATCTCCTGCTAAGATGTGTTAAATTACTTTTCCATATGAGATTGTGCTCTAGAAAAAAGGTGACTAAAAACAATGGCCAATGTGGGCCCTGGTTTCATAAAAGCAGTCTGATCTTGTTTAGGACAACTAAACTCACTTAGTTGAGTAATTTTTTTTGATGTTAGTCATTACACCAAAGCACTTAATCAACTAAAGTTTTGCCGTTCCCAACTAAAGTTTTTAGCATGGTACAGAGAGGCTAATCTATTTAGTTGACAAAACTTAAGTGCCTCACCTATAAAACCAATAACAACAACAAAAAACCGAACAAACAAAAACCGGTGGGCAATCGTGTACCACCATTTGATGGAATACTCCAGAGCACCCCTATACAGCTCGTATTCCTCCAAAACGAGAGCTTCCTCCTCTGCTTTTGCTCATAGTTGCAGCTGCCGGACTGTCATGATGCATTGTTACAGTTTCTCACATTCGCTACCATGTGTCACTGTTTACACTGAGCAGCTCTGTGTGCACAAAAGGCTTGACCAGAAGTGTCAAGAAGAAGAAGAAGAAGACGAACTGCTAGGCTAAAAGCTAAGCACGTCGTCTAAGTTCATATATGTCATAAATGTCAACAATACCAGTTAGGGAAAACAAAGACTGGTTAGTTCATGACAACGACCAACCGGACATTGGAGGCGTTTCTGGCAATGATGCTTGCAAGGCCCGCACACCCCTGAAAAACGTTTGACTAACATAACATGGCTAATCTACAAGTTTAGCCATTGATGTGAAACGGCGATTAGACGAATAATGTTGGGAGACTAACCTTAGTCGCACTAAGTTTAATAAAAGATTGGACAGCTTTATGAAACCGGGCCCTGAGGAAACTACAGGGGTCCAAGAATGAGACTGGAGATGCTGAGCATGCAGTTGTTACCTTGGTGATTCACAGTTACAGGTTTATATCTGAGCAGCAAAATAAAAGTTGCTGTTGGGAGGAAGGCTGACATGACATCTCCGTTAATGTTAACCAGAGTGCATGTGGGAGTCTCTGAAACAAGTTCATGAAGTTCATTGTCTCATGAGACCAAAACTGAACTCTTTCTCGATCATGAGTAAAGCAATGTTGGGAGTATGCCAAACACTGCACATTAGCACAAACACACGATCTGCAACTTGAAGCTTGGCAATGGCATCATCATACTGTGAGGATACTTCATCTACATCAGGCCCAAGAAGCTCCCTGTTTGTGGAAAATAAAAATGAATGCGGCTAATTAAAGAAAAATCCAAAACAAACACCTGCCAAGGAATACTACAGCACTGTGACTGCAGAGATGGTTTTCAGGAAGACAACACCCCAAAACCTGAATCTACTGTGACAGACTGTAATGGCAGTGTTTTAGGGTGGCTATGTTGCTGTCCAGACCTTAATCCAATTCAGAATAACTCATGATTTAAAACTTATTGCTCATTCATGGTCCTCATCCAACCTGACAAACTCTGACTGAGTTTGAGAGGAATGAGGAAAAACTGTCACGGCCAGATGTGCAGAGTAAGTATGGTCCAATCCACATACTCTATATTCTCATGGCAGCAACTGCTGCCAAATGACACAATACTACATTATCACTTTCAGTAGCTGAAAGTACATTCTATGCATTATTTTTTTCTTACTGCATTAGTAATTGATTTATATCAATTCATAGAAATTTGCCTTTACACTTAGACAAACTCATATTTATCATATGACGAGAGGCAGACCTGAGACCAGTTGTTTCACAAAATAACCACAGCTCTGTGACATCCCTTTCTTAGCTTTACTCAAAATTGCACTACTACTTCAGACTCCATACATTTCAGCCCCTCAGGCTACAGCGTTCTTCGCGTCCCCCTACCGACCTGATTTCCCTTTCCGTGGAGGACCAAAGGGTGACGAATATGTGGGTGTCACAGAGCTGACAGGTCTATCTGAGCTCTGCCTACTATGCTGGCTCTCCACATTTCCCTCTTCAGTGTTGCCTGTACAGCTGCTGTGTGTCCCACTGTGACGCCACACACAAACACACAGATCACTTTACAGAAGGGGGTAGGTGGAGACTGGGTATGGGGTCAAATCTCCAGAGTGATGTATGCATCGTCTATGGCCTAGAACAAAACCAATCTGAACAACATTGCATTCTGTTTTTAGAAAAGGATGAAGGACAAGAGAGTGAAAGAGAAGCGGTGTGTGGACTGATGTGGAAAAAGTGCTGTGCTTTTCTGTCAGATCAAGGATAAAAATAAAAGACAAAAAAAACCTATAAAAACTATCGACTAAATGCTACTATGCAGCACCTACACACAGAAAACACCCCATTGAAAATTGTGCACATACTCGTGTACACTCACATGCACGTTTCCAATATGTGCAAAAGGTGTAGCAGTGAGTTATAGGTGCAAACACCCAATCCAAAAAAAAAGCAGGCTGTCACGTAATGCGTTAGCCATGCTGAATCTAAAATCTGTCTCCTGCCACTCATCCATAACAGGCCAACAGCTGTTAAAGTCAACGCGGTTCAGGCGCACGCCATCACCATAACACTATGTAACACATTTCTCATTTGACACGCCTCTCTGCCATTTGCTCTGCTGGCCACATAAATAACTTCCTACAATGAAGACAGAGATGTACACCTTCTGCAGGCAAACATTTGGTGGTGTGCTTTCCCTGCTGGCTGGAACAGGTGTAGCAGTCAAAGTGGGTGGGGGTGGTGGTAAGTTGATCTAGCCTCCAAGACCCACTATTGCCAAAACACAGCCCTCTCCAGCCTTTGCCTCCTGAAAGGAAACTTCTAATCATCCCACCAGATCAATACACCCTTGCCTCAGGATATGAGGCGATGCACGTCGGCGTGCACATCAACGCAAGTGAACGACAAGCACTTAAATAGAGAAGAATCTGTATTGATTACAAGGGGTTAATGCAACCTGATGTGCTGGCTATGCTTTTGTGAGATTGGAAACGAGTAACTCATTAGGCCTGATACAAATTGGTAGGAAAACATATCTTGCCTGCTGTTGAGGATTTAATCTAACTAATCCTATAGCCCATAGCCAACAGCGTGCATTATGTTAAAGCCTTCTGGATGAAATAATGGTAATAGCTCCTTTTAATGTCACAGCAAAACACAGCGGCACATGGAATCAATACAGAATGAATTCTATACCCACAAAGAAAAACATCAGGTAACTCTTTCACCTGTGTTGTAGATTAAAATACTGAGTGAGCTGATGAGGTCCAGAATGTGGTGACGTCTTAGGGCCTGTATCAATTATTCAAAATCACCTTTTCTTACCCTTTATTATATCAGCTCTGCGATAAAGGCGGGGGATGTGCACATGTTCCTGCTTACAAAGGGCGTGACAATGAAACCGGATGGAGGAACATCAGCCTCTGGGATGAGGCAGGAAGAAGACAGAAGTGAAACTACCTTCAGGCTGGGTATGGCCTGCCGTCAATCTGCCGTTTATGTAGTGTCCATCTCCTCACGTGCCGTGTGATCACAGATCAAAGGGTTAACTGAAACTCTGGCCTATGGGGTTTTTGCCTACATTATTCAACAGCTTGTTACAGCAACCTGCTCCCTGATGTCATACACAGGGAGTCAGACTGCAGGGAGGAGGACACAAGGGAGAAAGGCTGGATGAAGAAAAGGGGATGATGGAGAGCAGGGGGAAAACCTGAGGGATGCGGAGAAAAAAAAGTGAGGCGAGAGGGGGCGGGGTTGGAGAGACTTGATGGGATGAATAGGAAGGGATGAGAAAGTGGTGAAAGGTGGTGAGAGTGTTGCTTGATGAAACGGGTAGAAGAGGAGCTGCATTTGTTTAATTTCGTCTCCAATGAGAACAAACTAATGAGAATTACAGACTACTGATACTTAACCTTTGACCACAAAACATGAGTTCTGCATTTTTCCTGCTGGAAAGATTTCAATTAAAAATAAAAGAAAAGAAAAATGATCTATTCCCAGTCTTTCATAGCAAAATGCTTAAAAAAAAAAGTAGTTTCTCTGCATCCTCTGAAAAAGATGGTGATGGCAGGCGTTCTGCGCTCCTCTAACAACAACTTTATCAACTCCAAACCTTAACTGACATTTCAACTGCAGTAAGAGATGGCTGGCGATTAGCTTGTAGTGTTTCGTACACAAACTCACAGAAAATAACGTGAAAGAGCATCCATCAGACGAACACCGAACTGACAGACCATGTTTTGGGAGCACATCGTTTATAGTCGCAGACTCACGACGCAGCTCAGTGAGCGAGCTCCTTTGTTCATTAATTGATTGGCCTCCCCTGCTGAGCCTCAGTAACTAGGTTACGCAGATCCATGAAAAGAAGAGGATGGCCCCTCCGGTGTAAGACGGGGGATAGACCGACAACTCTGGGGCAAGAATCCGAGTGTTAATACAACTAATGGAGTGAGGACGACAGTAACTATTGAAATCTCCCTCATCTAATCAGAACAAGCAGCTGATGAGAGCAAAGGGAAAAAGAGGCTGGATTCCATTTTGTAAGGGTGGTATTACAGTTATACAAGCTGAATGGGTGAGACTGCGATGTGCTTTATCACAGACAAATCTCTGTCACACTGAAACATACCTGCAACAGTCCATTATTTTATTCCCACCTTTGCTTCTCTGTCCCACAAAAAAAAAAAACCCTTAATGAGAAAACATTAAAAGGTTTCACTGTAAAATAATCAGGACCAGGCCACTTAGACATTTGCTCATCTTGGACTAGAAGATACTACTGCAACTGATTGGGTGGAGAGGGGAGGGGAAAAACCAAAACAATATTTATTTTTACAACATGATAAACTATTTTTCAACTCATCGTTGATTTCTAAAGCACGTTCTAAAAAGATGGCAGTCGACCAAAGTGCTGTACATAATTACAAAATGGGCAGCAAGTTACCCCCAATCGCAAATAAATAAATTAAAATAATAAAATGACAACAGGGAATAAAACAGATAAAAGACAAAGTAAAATAAAAGAGTAAAAAGTAGTAGGATTTATTTTAGTTTATTTACATAGTGCAAATCACAACAAAGCTGCCTCAGGTGCAACACATAGGTAAACCTTACCAACCCCAAGAGCAAGCACACGGCAACAGTGGTAAGGAAAACCTCCCTCTGATGATATTGAGGAAGAAACTTCAAGCAGACCAGACTCAAAGGGGTGACCCACTGCTTAGGCCATGCTACCAAAAGATTACAAATAAGGTACACTTGTCAGCATTAAGTAACAGGAAAAACAGAAGAAATACTAAAGTGAAACAGAAGTAATCACTCATTTAGGAAACACCAGAGAAAAGAAATAGGTTTTAAAAGAGGCTTTAAAAGTCTCTTGGGTCTTTAAGGACAGGGATGATCTAATATTAAAGGGGAGACTATTCCAGAGCCTCGGCACAGACGCTGCAAAGGCTTTGTCACCTCTCATCTTTAATCTGGTTTTAGGCACCTCCAGCAACAGTTGGTCAGAAGACCTTAAGGCTCTGGTTGGGGGTGTAAGGAAAAAGAAGCTTCAAAAGGTACACTGGGGCAAGACCATTGAAGGCTTTAAAGACAAATAAAAGAAGTTTAAAATCAACCCGGTAACGGACCAGAAGCCAGTGAAGAGTAGCCAAGACCTGCATAATGTGGTCGGACTTTTTCTTTCCCAAAGAAGATGAGCAGCACTATTCTGAATAAGCTGGAGCCATTTTAAAGAGGTCTAATCCAAGCCAACGTACAGAGAGTTGCAATACAACCCCTGGCAAAAAATTATGGAATCACCGGCCTCGGAGGGTTCATTCAGTTGTTTAATTTTGTAAAAAAAAAAGCAGATCACAGACATGACACAAAACTAAAGTCATTTCAAATGGCAACTTTCTGGCTTTAAGAAACACTATAAGAAATCAGGAAAAAAAAATTGTGGCAGTCAGTAACGGTTACTTTTTTAGACAAAGCAGAGGGAAAAAAATATGGAATCACTTAATTCTGAGGAAAAAATTATGGAATCATGAAAAAAAAAAGAATGCTCCAACACATCACTAGTATTTTGTTGCACCACCTCTGGCTTTTATAACAGCTTGTACTCTTCATCAATCTGGCTCCAACTTTCTCTGATTGCTGTTGCCAGATCAGCTTTGCAGGTTGGAGCCTTGTCATGGACCATTTTCTTCAACTTCCACCAAAGATTTTCAATTGGATTAAGATCCAGACTATTTGCAGGCCATGACATTGACCCTATGTGTCTTTTTGCAAGGAATGTTTTCACAGTTTTTGCTCTGTGGCAAGATGCATTATCATCTTGAAAAATCCCCAAACATCCTTTCAATTGATGGGATAAAAAAGTGTCCAGAATATCAACGTAAACTTGTGCATTTATTGATGATGTAATGACGGCCATCTCCCCAGTGCCTTTACCTGACATGCAGCCCCATATCATCAATGACTGTGGAAATTTACATGTTCTCTTCAGGCAGTCATCTTTATAAATCTCATTGGAACGGCACCAAACAAAAGTTCCAGCATCATCACCTTGCCCAATGCAGATTCGAGATTCATCACTGAATATGACTTTCATCCAGTCATCCACAGTCCACGATTGCTTTTCCTTAGCCCATTGTAACCTTGTTTTTTCTGTTTAGGTGTTAATGATGGCTTTCGTTTAGCTTTACTGTATGTAAATCTCATTTCCTTTAGGTGGTTTCTTACAGTTCGGTCACAGACGTTGACTCCAGTTTCCTCCCATTCGTTCCTCATTTGTTTTGTTGTGCATTTTGATTTTTGAGACATATTGCTTTACGTTTTCTGTCTTGACGCTTTGATGTCTTCCTTGGTCTACCAGTATGTTTGCCTTTAACAACCTTCCCATGTTTGTATTTGGTCCAGAGTTTAAACACAGCTGACTGTGAACAACCAACATTTTGCAACATTGCGTGATGATTTACCCTCTTTTAAGAGTTTGATAATCCTCTCCTTTGTTTCAATTGACATCTCTCGTGTTGGAGCCATGATTCATGTCAGTCCACTTGGTGCAACAGCTCTCCAAGGTGTGATCACTCCTTTTTAGATGCAGACTAAAGAGCAGATCTGATTTGATGCAGGTGTTAGTTTTGGGGATAAAAATTTACAGGGTGATTCCATAATTTATTCCTCAGAACTGAGTGAGTCCATATTTTTTTTCCCTCTGCTTGGTCTAAAAAAGTAACCGTTACTGACTGCCACAATTTTTTTTCCTGATTTCTTATAATGTTTCTTAAAGCCAGAATGTTGCCATTTGAAATGACTTTAGTTTTGTGTCATGTCTGTGATCTGCTTTTTTTCTACAAAATTAAACAACTGAATGAACATCCTCTGATTCCGGTGATTCCATAATTTTTGCCAGGGGTTGTAAAAGCCAGAGGTGGTGCAACAAAATACTAGTGATGTGTTGGAGCGTTCTTTTGTTTTTCATGATTCCATACTTTTTCCTCAGAATTGAGTGATTCCATATTTTTTTCCCCTCTGCTTGGTCTAAAAAGTAACTGTTACTGACTGCCACAATTGTTTTCCTGATTTCTTATAGTGTTTCTTAAAGCCAGAAAGTTGCCAAGTTGAAATGACTTTAGTTTTGTGTCATGTCTGTAATCTGCTTTTTTTCTACAAAATTAAACAACTGAATGAACATCCTCCGAGGCCGGTGATTCCATAATTTTTGCCAGGGGTTGTAATCTAGTCTACTTGTGATGAACGCGTGGATAACCTTCTCAAGATCAATCCTAGAGGAATATGACTTAGACTTGGCTAGGAGACGGAGTTGGAAGAAACTTGTTCTAACAACAGCAATCAATATAATTCACATTCAAGTGCTTATAAACAAGGTGAAACAGATGTAGCACCAGAGTGACCCAATGCAGACTTAGTAGCGCCACTCAACTCAAGTGTTTAATTTTCACGCCGAACACAGAAAAAGATAAAGAAGAGTTTTCCTGCACAGTGGAAGACATCATAATCTACAAATCTATAGCACAAAGATCATGATTAGTTATACAACCCAAGAAGCATACGTTAATTACTTTTCCCTGGAGTGGTGTGTTAAAAAGTGAACAAAATCACCATATATCATAATGTTAAATTGCAATATAATACAAAACACCAAATAATCTCACAGTTATTCGCCATGACAAGGAGTTTAAACTATGGGTTTTATCTACGCAAAGCTTACCAGCAAACCACATGGAACAATGTCGAATGTGTTTCGAGAGCCCATACCATCCAACAAGAGGTTTTAATGGTTCTGGAACTCGGTGCCATTTTCAAGATACCATGAAACCTTAGTCTGTAACTATTGATAGGTGCTTTTGGTAACAAGTAATTATTATTTATTTTATTTTTTTAAGTGCCATGCAAGGCAACACGATGGATTAGCGGTTAGCACTGTTGCGTCACAGCAAGAAGGTTGTGGGATTGCTCCCCACTTACATGAATTGTAAATGGACTGCATTTATATAGCGCTTTTCCATCGGCATCAGATGCTCAAAGCACTTTACAAATAATGCCTCACATTCACCCCGATGTGAGGGTGCTGCCATACAAGGCGCAATAGGGGATTAAAGACCTTGCCCAAGGGCCCTTAGTGATTTTCCAGTCAGGCTGGGATTTGAACCGAGGATCAACGCCTTAACCACTAGACCTTCACCTCCCACTTGGGGCTTTTCTGTGTGGAGCTGGAATGTACTTTCCGTGTTTGCGTGAGGGTGCTCTGGCTTCGTCCCACATCTAAAGACATGCAGGTTAGGCAAACTGGAAATTTTAAATTGACCACAGGTTTGAATGTGTTCATCTGTCTATAGGTGGCCCTGCGATAGACTGGCGCTCTGTCCAGGGAGTACCCCGCCTCCAGCCTCCCACAGTAAACTGGTGGAACAGTAGGACAAATCACATTTTATTCAAATACATTTTGAATTAGGAACTTAGGAAACTAGGTACAGAGGGGAGGAACATCACACCAAGTAAAATAACTGCAAATTTCACTTCCCCTAGACCTGGACTTAATGTAACAGCTAGGAATGATTACAATGGTTGAAGAGTTCCTGTGCATATATGTGTGTGTGTCTATATATAGATTATACACAACAACGTTTTGGCACTTTCCCATGTATAAAGGTGCTCATGGAACACTTCAGTCTAAAAAAGTCACTTGGCACATCAAAGGGGTTTTAGCAGAGGATGCATTAGCTTTTGCAACAGTTTCAGTCAGGATGACAAGATAATGATTGAAGAGCTGCAACTAGGGGCATCATGGTGGGTTTGTGGTTAGTGGTTAGTACTGTTGCCTCACAGTGACAATTCCAGGGTTCGATTCTGAACTGGTCCTTTATGTGTAGAGTTTACATGGTCTCCCTGTGTTTGTGTGGGTTCCATCTGAGTGCTCAGGCTTCCTGCCACTTCTAAAGGCAGTGGGTTGGGTGAATTCGTGACTACTGTAGATTGACCCAGAATGAGAGTGTGAATGTGTTTTGTCTATATTGTGTTTGGCCCTGTGACAGAATGGTTGCCTGTCCAGGGTGTCCCCCTTTTATCACTCAAGGACCACTGGGATAGGCTTTGTGACCGTTAACTGGGATAAGAAGGTTCAGGAAAATGGATGGATAGGCTGCAACTAACAATCATTTCCATTATCAATTAATCTGGCAATTATTTGATGAGTTGTTTGGTCCAGAAATGTCAGAACAAGATGAAAAATATCAATCACTATTTCAGGTGAGGAAAATTACCCTTGAAAAATTCATAAAAACGAAGAAGATTACATGTAGCATTATGCAGATGAAAGTCTACAACTCCCTCTAGACGGGACGCCAGTCTGACACAGGTTACTTCCCCAGCCAAGCCCAGTACTCATTAACAACTGGGTGGGCCGAGACAGTGTAGATCAGGGGTAGGCAACATGTTCCAGAAAGAGCCATGAGGGTGCAGGTTTTCTTTGCAGCCACTGACTCCACCAGGTGATTTCACTGATTAACTGATTCCATCTGCTCAAAGTGATATTAATCAGTAAAATCACCTGGTGGAGTCAGTGGCTGCAAAGAAAACCTGCACCCTCATGGCTCTTTCTGGAACAGGTTGCCTACCCCTGGTGTAGATGAAGTGTCTTGTCGAAGGACACACACAGGTACTGTGAACAGGGGATAGAATGCCTACGTATAGGCAGACTACCTCCTTACCCACTGAGCTATCCACTTTATCCAGAATAAAACCTGTGCCGAATCAACATGCGGAGCCGTACTGGATCTGCCCTGGTGACCCCAAGCAAACACTCAGAAGCCAAAAGAATCAACTGAGTCAGTACATATTTAAAAAAGAAAAAGAAAAAGAAAAAAGAACATATGCCAATAACTGGTACGCTGCATGTCTTTAATTCATCCTGTTTAGCCCATAAATTGAGTTGCTATGTGTTTAGGTACATTATGAATGTAACTACTGTAAAACCTCTCCTGGATCACTGTGGGTGACTCTTGGGAGCTCATCATTAGATGTTTATGTGTAATCTTTGTAGGCAACAACAATTCTGTTAGTTTCTTGCCAGAAAACATCAAAGTGTAAAGTCAGAATCAGTAGGAAAAAAATGGTGTCATGCAATGAGCAGCAGAATCAGAAGCCTGACCGACAAACCACCACATCAAACAAATATGACTTCAAAAACAAGGGGTGAAACACTGGACTACTGGGGACAGAACTGTGAATGAGAGGAGGAAAAATAAAAATCTTAGATGTTGAAAATCAAAAGCTTAATTGCAATTAGAGATGAACTAAGCAACTCAAAATGGAAAAGGTAAAACGTTGCCTGAGCTCAAGATTTTACGAAGTCTGTTAGAAAATTATCGGACCTTTATTTTTTGCAATAACCTTATGGATTTGAATCAGGTGTGATTGCATCAGCCATGTGCGCATGGTGAGTTTTTTTTCCCGCCTTATGGATTTGAATCACGTGTGATTGCATCAGCCATGTGGCCTGCGTGAGTTTTTTTCCCACCTGTCGGTTGCGTCATTTCCTTGTAAGCAGCCTTTGTGTGAGGACGGGTGCTGTGCGCTCCGCGGATTTTTATTGCGAGGAAAATGGCCAAACGCTTGGAGCAACACTATTGCATCAAAGTCTGCCAGAAACCTGGCGATAGCCAGGTGGAAACGATTCGGAAAATTCAGACAGCTTTCGGAGATGAGCTATGAGCATCACACGGATTAAGGAGTGGTACAACCGGTGTAAAAGACGGACGCACAACCGTGGAGAGCGCGCCGCGCTCGGTCAGCCTACAACATGCCGAAATGACGAGATCATTTCAAAAGTGCATGCTGTGGTTATGCGGGACCGTCGTGTGACTGTCTGAGAAATTGCGGAAGAGGTGGACATTAGTACTTTTTCGGCACATTCCATCGTGACAGAAGATTGGGCATGAAACGAGTGGTGGCGAAATTTGTGCCAAAGGTGCTGACGACGGAGCAAAAGCAACATCGTGTTGAAGTCTCACAGGACATGCTGGACTCCATACAAAGTGATCCCAGCTTTATGGACACCATAATCACATGATGAGTCCTGGGTGTACGGGTACGACCCGGAAACCAAATTCCAGTCGTCACAATGGAAGCATTCCACGTCGTCAGACCGAAGAAGGCGCGCCAAGTGCGCAGCAACATCAAGGTCATGCTGACTGTTTTTTTTTTACTCCCGTGGTGTGGTACACCACGAGTACGCACCACAAGGTCAAACAATAACAAAGGAGTATTACAGGGATGTCCTCCGTCGTCTACGTGATGGTGTGCGGCGCAAGAGACGGGAGTTGTGGGCCACAGGAAATTGGCGCATCCATCATGACAATGCTCCAGCTCATTCTTCTCACTTAATTCAGACTTTTTGACGCAAAACCAGACTCCGGTGGTTCAACAGGTGCCTTACTCTCCTGACATGGCCCCTTGCGACTTCTGGCTGTTCCCAAAACTTAAAAGACCATTAAAAGGAACGCAATTTGAGACAAGAGGGCATTATGGCTGCAACGACGGCGGAGCTGCACTCCATTCCAAAAGAGGCTTTTTGGAATGCTTCCAACAGTGGCGACACCGCTGGGAGAAGTGTGTGGAGTCCCAAGGAGACTACTTCGAGGGTGATTAGATTTCCAACGCTCCAGGTAAGCCAGTTTTTTCCCAGCCAAAGGTCGATACTTTTCTAACAGACCTCTTATATGAGAAGGAACTTATTTTGGTTTTTATTGCACTGAATTTGTTATTTCAGTTTTGGGTTTATGGTCTTCCAATTAACAGATTATTAAATATTTAAATCACTTGTAAGCTGCAGACTGCTGAAATATACAATGCAAATTCCATGTAAATTTAGTAACTCGTTGCACTACACCTTTCAATACTAAAGAAATTGGACATAGTGGACATACATTTCATTGACACAGAGTGTTTACAAAGGACAGACGAACTGAACAAACAAGATTTGCAACT
The DNA here is from genome assembly GCF_902500255.1 of Thalassophryne amazonica. Classification (NCBI taxonomy): domain Eukaryota; kingdom Metazoa; phylum Chordata; class Actinopteri; order Batrachoidiformes; family Batrachoididae; genus Thalassophryne; species Thalassophryne amazonica. The sequence goes on from NC_047113.1 coordinate 34,555,560, forward strand.
ACGTAACTCAAAAATTACGTATACAACCATTCAGCCATAAATCATTACAAAGACTTTTTTGCACCTAAAGATTTAACAGCTGACCACTCCTTACAATAGATGACATCCAGTCACATGAGAGGAGTGAAGTGATAAAAACAAAACAAGTCCAAGGCATTTCCAATGATTCTGTTTACTCCAAATCAACTTCTACCCAAACAGCAAAGGTAAAGCAGTCCAACTCCGCCTGACAACCTCTCTAATGGCATTGCCTTTAAAACCTTTATCATTAATTCATTACTTTAGATTTTCCAGCACTAAAGAGCTGAAGCTTCATCTCCTGTCTAACTGAGAGCTCGTAGCTGCAGGTCCTAATCAGTCAAACTTACAAACAGCTTTTACTGAGAGCTCGTAGCTGCAGGTCCTAATCAGTCAAACTTACAAACAGCTTTCCTTGGGGGGAAATAAAAAAAGCATTTTGTGCCATTAGGCCGTATATTCTGTGAGCAACTTAAAATTGGCCTAAATTTCCCCATCTTCCTACATGATGATTTGTGAGATAGGAATATGTCAGGCTATGTTGAACATTCAAAAAGGTTTTTTTTTTTTTTTCTCTGTCAGACAGACACAACCATCATTATGGTGCATAAAATTCAAACAACACACCCGCATTTATGTGAGTAACTTTCAAAGTGGGGGCATGCCAATTTCATTCACCCCAACTTGTCTCCACAAACAAGTCTAAGTAGATGTGTCATATCCCTTAAGGATTCTGCCATTTCCCCTTTTTATTTTTTCAAAAACTATATGGATTTCATTTATTTTTACGTCAGACATGCTTGAACCCTCGTGCGCATGCGTGAGTTTTTCCACGCCTGTCGGTGACGTCATTCGCCTGTGAGCACTCCTTGTGGGAGGAGTCGTCCAGCCCCTCGTCGGAATTCCTTTGCCTGAGAAGTTGCTGAGAGACTGGCGCGTTGTTTGATCAAAATTTTTTCTAAACCTGTGAGACACATCGAAGTGGACACGGTTCGAAAAATTAAGCTGGTTTTCAGTGAAAATTTTAACGGCTGATGAGAGATTTTGAGGTGATTCTGTCGCTTTAAGGACTTCCCACGGTGCGAGACGTCACTCAGCGCTCTCAACCGCCGTCGTCAGCCTGTTTCAAGTTGAAAACCTCCACATTCAGGCTCTATTGATCCAGGACGTCGTGAGAGAACAGAGAAGTTTCAGAAGAAGTCGGTTTCAGCATTTTATCCGGATATTCCACTGTTACATATATATATATATACATATATATATATATAAAATATCCTAAATCAGTGATTATTTCAAAATGGTGATAAGGACTAAGGCTGCTCAGTGCCTGAACTAATGGGCCATTCAGACATCAATGGGTCTATGAAAAGTGGAATAATATAAAGCAAATAAGTCAAATTTGTATATATATTTTTTAATCTATTGTATGATCCTCAACGTGAGCCGATTTAAGTTCAAGTTCAAGCTGTACAGCCTTTGTGTTGTCATTTCAACATTTAAGCCATGAAAAGAATGTTCTTTAGCATCAATATAATTTTGTGATTGGGTGGTAGCCAAGCGGTTACATGCAATTGTTTTCAGTGTAGACGGTTCCCGGTTCAAACCTGCCCGTGCCCATTCTCCATGTAATATGGAAGTTGCATCAAGAAGGGCATTCAGTGTTAAACTTGTGCCAAACATCCACCTCAGATCTGCTGGAGCAATTCCAAAACAAGGGGGCAGCCACACGGACTTACTTAACACTATAATTTTCTTCTTTGGCATTTAAATGAGGGATTCATAATATGATACTGCCAAAACAGTGAAACAGCTCTGTGAAACAGAGCTGGCTGCTCGCCTAAACTGAGCAATCGGTGGGAAGGGAATAATCAGGGAGGTGACCAAGGACCTGATGGTCACTCTGTCAGAGCTCCAACATTCCTCTGTGGAGAGAGGAGAACCTTCCAGAAGGACAACCATCTCTGCAGCAATCCACCAATCAGGCATGTATGGTAGAGAGGCCAGATGGAAGCCACTCTTTAGCAAATGCCACATGGCAGCCTGCCTGGAGTTTGCCAAAAGGCACCTGAAGGACTCTCAGACCATGAGACATATAGACAAACAAATACATTCACACCCGCACAAACACCTGTGGTCAAATTAAAGTTTCCAATACACTAACCTGCATGTCTCTGGATGTGGGAGGAAGCTGGAGCACCTGGAGGGAACCTATGCAAACAAGGGGAGAATATGCAAACACCACACAGAAAGGCCACAGGTGGGAAGCAATCCCATGACCTTCTTGCCGTGAGACAACAGTGTTAACCACTAAGCCACCATGCTGCCTATGTGGAATCACTCAATCGAAAATATGAATTCCATTTTATTCATTCTTGTGGCTGTTGCGATTAAAGGCTTAGTCCATGAAAATAAAAAGCACACAGGGCAGCACCATTTCTCCGGCTTCCTCCTTTTACCCTGAAGCCAATCTGAATCCAAAAGCAGGCATTTTCATTTTAGCTGCAAACATTTACCGACACTTTCTCTCCCTCTGTCTCAATTTATTTCTCGCCACTGCGTGAAGGACGGGAGAACTTGGGAGAGAAATGTAGTTTTGCCTTCTAATTCTCCACTAAGTGACTTTCAGACCATTCTCTCCCCCCCACCAAACTATGCGGCTGAATCATCACATCATTTTTCAGCACCTCAATTTACTGTTCCCAAGACTGTGGTAATTTCACAGAAGAAAAATTCCTTTCCTCGTCCGTGCTCCTCCAATTACGTCTCAAGGCCCTACTCGGTGACCTCGATAGAGATGCTGTCGTAATTGGAATGACTGTGATGTGATTCGTTGACACAGTAATGGAAAAAGACAGAAAGTCATCTTCACATCTGGACAAGCATGTGCAATCTTTTCCTAAAGGCAATTATGAACAGAATGTGAAGACTACAAAAGTGCCATAATAATCATAAATGGGGCATTTCTGAAGCAGAGCTATACGTTCTGACCATAATTTCACCCTCGGCCTTCAATTAGAAGGATCACGTCAAAACCCCATCACAAATAGTCTTCCATGAAAGACGCACCGGCAAACGTCATGATGGCACATTCAGAATATGTGGGGACGATAAGGGTAGAGATGAATAAAATGACGACGAATAAATTATATACATGTAGGTCTTTTTCTTAAAAAAAAAAATAATCATGGATAGATCTGAAATCTCCAAATTTCTTCAGTTCTGGGCTCTCAAACAGGAACTTTATAGACACTGGGACCTCACAGTAAGAAAAAGCAGCGTGGTCGAGCTGTGAGAGCCATGGGAAAACTGTGGATGGAGCGAAGACGAAGTGGGAAGGGTCGTTAAGAAATGGTGAAGCAGAGATGTTGAAATGGAGACCATCCTCTGTCGTATTATTCCCCTGGGTAGCAGAGTAAGGAGAGTGGGACCAGTGCCTTCATCAAGAGGTGTGATCACCTCCATGTAGCATTTAAAAAGGAATGCACACACACACATATATATAACACACACACCTCTTGCTAATAACCACCAGGCAGCTCGCTACCACAGTATATCTATTTATAGTCACTCTGTGCCCCATTTATACGAGCAGGGACACTGGATCTGTACAATAAAACCAGTAGTGGAGTACATGGAATACATCATTTGTATACTGCAGACCTTTATAGCAGCTGAGGAGGAGACCAACTCTACACTGATCTTGGCTACTACTATCAGTACTTCCACAATACTTGAAAATACTGCAGAGTTAAAGCTGAGAGCCCACTGGGTTGGACAGTTGCAGTGTTATCATTTTGTAAACACATTCCAAACTCCCAATTAAGTGCAACATAATTCAATCTGATTACACAGCAGCCAGATTAATCAGCTACATAATGACGGAATGATGTAAGACTGAGAAAGAAATAACTGACCCCACTTTGGAGGCTTTGCATATATTTTGTGTGTACTTTGAGTGACATCACAGACTTGTAGCTATCAACTACAAGAGAGCAGATCCTATTACATGCACTACTGAAATGCATCATTTTTTTTAAATAAAGGCTTTGTCATCATGCATATGGATTTCCCGCAGGGTTGGAAATATGGAAGTGACATGTTTATAGTGGAAGTTAAAATGTGCTAAAGTGATTAACAAAACCGTACTCCTTCAGACCCTTCAGAGGAAGGGGAGCTCACTTCATTACGATCCTGATGGAAGGAATAAGCATGTAGCTGCTCAGACAGCCAATGTAAGACACAGGGAGATGGTGGCTGAGGGAGAAGGGGTTGGTCATTTATCATTTTTGTCAGGCCTGGTAAAAAAAAAAAAAAAAAAAAAAACGAGGGTGGGGTTCCAGTGCCTTTATATAAATTGAGTGTAGGTGGAATCAATGAGACAATGTTGGTGAAAAGAGGGAGGGGAGACAGAGCCAGATCAATGCTGGTGGGAGTGACTGTTTGTTTCCACTGTTTATCTACTGTTATCTCCAGACGCCGCTGAAGGACAAGGGAGCACGGCGGGCCCCAAAATGCCTCCATTGGGACTGAAGATTTGTTCCGGGTGTCTCCTTATCTGTGCTACATACATCACTCAGAGGTGAAAGTCGTGCAGCTCGTGGTTGAGACCACACTCGTCAGTGTGAGTGGAGTGAGTTTGGGAATCGGAGGGTGGGTGTTCTGGGTACAAGGGGCAAATTGAGATAACAGTAGTTGTCAGTTTGGTTTCACACTGCTGGTTCTACAGATCAAATTGACGCTGCCAAAGCGCCGCAGAAACTGACTGAAGCACAACGGTTTTATTACACCTGCAGCAGAACAGCAATAACAGATTTGCTGACCTAAAGTGAACCAAAGATGCTATCAAACAACAGAGGTGCTCACGATGTCTGTGGATGAATTAAAAAAGCCATCAAAATAAGATCTCGGGTGTGCTGTAACACAGCAGTCAAGCACATAAACAACACGACTGTCTCATCTTCTCAATCAATCAGCGACGGGCTGGAGCAAATCAGCCAAGCAAGTGATGCGTCTCACATTGTAATAAGAATAATACTTGCTTGTGAAATGAAGATGAGATGGATTTGAGAGACGACTGGCCAATTTCAGGTGTATCAATCCCATAGGGAGCCTCTCCCATCTTCTTTCCTGTCCACCCCACCCTTTTTCTTACACCTCTCTTTTCCCATTGTCCGTCTTTCATGTCCAGATAAAAAATAAATAAAAAAACAGCCCTCGCTGATCTGATTGTTGATCACAGAGCAGAAATGCGTTTGCATGGGAATATCCAATGTGAAGGAAAAGCTGACACAAGCAATGAGATGCTGTTGTGCTGCCATATTTTTTTGCCGGGGAGATCTAACAGATAGGATTTTTCTTCCTGCATAAAAATGCATTCATAATCATCAGCCTGCTTTGAAAGCATAATCAAAGCCATGGCTAAATGGATGAGAGTGGCAAAGAGAAGTATGCAAAATGTTTTACATCAACAAAACCGTACACACTGACTCATGACCCCATTGTGGTAATTGTAGCCATTAAATGCATGAAAAAGGAAAATGCAGATAAGCATTCAATCTAATATTTGTACACTGAAATAACACCAATTACATCTCAATGTGCCTCTAAGCACAAATAATGATTTTTTTTTTTCCTTTTTTGTAATATATGGTAAGGGTTCTGTGCTCTCTCAAACACATCACTGTCCTAAAACAAGTCAGTTCAATGTATTTTTATATAATGGCGTGGATCCTTGTCATTTGATTGGATATACATAAAACAAAGATAATGTCTATAAACCCAGAGAATATATTCATGAGAGTTTTAGGCACGCTATACAAAGAGTTTAATGCTGTTGTGTGTGCAGCGGTTAAAGTGCAGCCTGATCGGAGTGTCTCAATGCATTTCTCCTGTCATGAAACTTTACCCATATTGCACTGCAGCATGTGTGTGTCCCCAAACACTAAAACCTTCAAAATTAGTGGATTACTTTAAAACTAAAACAGATAGTTGGTATTTTTACTTCATAAAATGACAGATCTCTCTCTCTCTCTCTCTCTCTCTCTCTCTGGTACTAAAGTCTTTGACTTCAGACTTCACAAATGTTTTTAACTGTTAAGTACTGTGCCTGGAGAAATATGTTACAGATCTACAAAATTATCGGACCTAAACTTTTCAGAAGTTAATTGGTCCGTTGATGGTTTGCAAAGTTATCTGAAAAGCTAGTCCGATAATGAAAAACATTAGCTTTGATAATTAGCGGTTAGGGGATTAGCAGAACTGTGCCCACCTCTGACACACAAACACGTGCGCACACACAACACAAAACAAATCTACTGCACTGTAAGCCATTTGGAGGCTGTTAGGAGGAAGTTAGAATGAAAGGCTGGACTAATTTCTGGTGTAACTTTTTTTTCGCTGCACTGAGGAAGTACACAGTCTTTTTTTTTTTTGGAAGTACACGAAATTGGTGCACAGCATTGCGGATGACATCGTCAGAATTATTTTTGACTCGTATAATTTAAAGTTTGTGTTAGACTGTTGATGTCAGAGCAGCAGTGATGCACCAAAGCTCGACAAATTTCTGATGTGATCTGACGTGAGTGGGGATCGTACACAAACTCTTTCTTTTTTTTCGGGAAGTACACAGTCAGTGCAGTGCCGCACCAAAATGTAAGTCCCTTTTATGTTGTTTATTAAGTAATATAATATCAAATGCCAAGGATCTATTTTAGCTGTTATATAAAACAAATAATGAATGTTTTTACATTCTTTCAATAGAACAAATATTTAATTCAGTGAAAGCTTTGTACCATTGAACTAACCCATTGGCAACAATGGTAAGAATAATCTCTAGCAAGGTGGTTTTGATCACAGAAACATCAAGCAAAACAGACTCAGTTGCATGACCATCTGCTACACCCAATCTAACATGATCTGCATTAAGAAGCCAATGACTGTGGGCAGCATGGTGGCACAATGGTTAGCAGGCTGGCCTCCCAAACAGAAGCTTCCTGGCACACGGACACCTGTGCACTATTGTCAAATGTACATCTGGAGTTGCAGTAGGAAGGGAATCTGGCATAAAAACCAAATCAACATGTGCTTCCACTGTTGTGACCCTGAGCAAAAAGGGAAGCACATATGACACAGAAAATCAGCAGATCAGTCACTGAGGTCAGACTCAAGCTCCTTCACGTTCTGACTCTGCATCATCATTATTCATCCTTAGTTTAACTTTTATCTCTTTAAAAAACAGCCAATAACTCAATGGATATACCTTTAATTTTTAACTTTATCTTAATTTTTATGGAGACAGCTTCAGCCACATACAAGGGAAAAATGACTTCACTCACTTCATTCACTTGGATGTTTTGCTGTGTGTGTAGCTTTTTATGCAAACAATCCAACTCCATTGTATCAAGTGTGACAAGACCACAAGCTACTTTTCTGTCAAGGTCACACTGAAATAGTGAGTGACAGTTAAATTTCCTTCCTTCAAATCTGCATAGATAGGGTCACGTTCTGTTGAAGAAGTTGTGCACAAACTCTACTGTTAATACACAAGGTCTGGAGCTTGATCACAGTGAATTAGCAAACAGAAGTTTGATTGGGCAATCAACAGAAAAGTATCCTCAACTATCTTCATATAGTAGTCAAGCACCTTTGGCGCTTACGCTGTCCTGAGGCAAAATCAACAAGAGCGATCAGAGATTTCTGACGTCCGCCAATAGGGATCCGGATCACCTCCAAAATTCAGTGAAATCTTCCATTCCCTAATATCTATCTGTGTTACAAATTTGGTGAGAATCCATGAAGTAGTTTTGAAGAAATCCTTCACAGCCTATATAATGTAAAACTTGATCCACAATCTGGATCCAGATCACCTCCAAAATTCAGTGGAGCCTTCCATGCCCTAATATCTATCTGTGGTGCAAATTTGGTGAGAATCTGTGAAGTAGTTTTGAAGTAATCCTCCAAAGCCTATATAAAGACCCGGTCCCACTTGCGTTTAGGAAGATTTGCGTATGAATTGCGCACAAACTTGGTTTATATTCGCTAAACATCCGCAATATCCGTGAAACATGCTTGTATGAGTCGGCCGCCATCCGCACACGACCGCAATTATCCGCAGAGGCATGTTTTCTTGTTGCCAGGATTTTTGAGCTGCACAAAATTTTGGTTGCGGATGACATCCGCCTTACATACGCAATACATACTCAATACATAATCTATGCGCTGTATATCCGCCGTTATCCACAACTGACAGGTATTGCGGCTTGGCGGCGGACTGGGACAGTGTGTAAAACGGATATATAGCGTGCCTATCACGTCCACATCACAAACTAAAATAAGTTGTAGCAAATGTATAGAGATTGGCCACGAATAAAGCATTTGTATTACGTCTGCTTTGCATATGATTTGTGGACAATTTGCAAATGCATAACAAACACTTCACATAAACCCAAAGTACTATATAAATGTGGCAGAAATCGACATACTTTCCAGTCATTGTCAGTCCAGCTGTGGAGACGTACAGATGTAGTTATGAATCCCCAAAGACGTAGTGTGATAGCTGTTCCCATCCAACAACATACCAATCAACTTGTCCAAGTCCAGCAATTGTTGCAGTGGCTGTGGTGTTGGTGTGACTAGTGATGCCGAAAGGCCAGAGTGTGCTTCTTTTATGACCGCAATGCAGATGCCGCGCATGCGCAATACAACTGCTGTTTCCGCAGCACATGCGCAATGCATTCTCAATACATCCGTAATACTTCCGTGATAATCGCAATGCGTCCGATCCGTTTCCTCAATACATGCGTTATACATCCATGATTGTTTGTCATATATTCGCTATACATTATTAACATATCCGTAATTCATACTGAGAAATTTGTCATTTTTGGCCAATTTTGTTGCAGACGACAACGAACGGCCGACATTTGTATACTCAATTCATGCGCAATTAATCCTCATCCCAGTGGGACTGGGCCTTAAAGTAAAAACGTGATCCAGAATCCAGATCACCTCCAAAATTTAATGGGTTCTTCTGTGGCCTAATATCTATCTGTGATGAAAATTTTGTCAAAATCCTTTCAATAGTTTTGACATAATCCTGCTAACAGTCAGACAGACAGAAAAATAAACACCAATGATTTTATTACATCCTTGGCGGACGTAACAAGACTGGATGCAATAGACTATATAATATGTACCATTTCACTGGGATGCCACGACTGTTTATACTTGCAATATGTATACATATGTCCCCTTCAAGGTGTCTCACCACAATTCTTCTTCATGAACATCATCACACGGTGAGCACAGACAGACAGACAGACAGACAGACAGCTGATCAGGTCACCAATATACCGCCCATACATTCATCTAGTCAATGTGGCAGTTGTGGAACATTGTCTGTGCTAACCCTTCACAATGGGAAACAGCGAGAAAATTACCAATACTGAGAGAAAACAGCAAAACTTGAATTCCTACCCTATGCTGAATAAAAGCTGAATATATTAATTACCCACTCCTGTGCTGTTTTCATGGATTGGCAAGGTGCGATAAGTGGCAAACAAGATGTTCCACTGTTTTCAAAGAGCATGACGGAGATTCCCAACATTGCTGGCTTTAAAAGGGGCACATGCACACTGCGACAGTGTATGTCATTGAAAGTTAAAATTTTCAACCTTTTCCACTTACTGCTCCAACAATGACAAACTCGATGTTGATATACCTTTAATGAGAGTGAAACACAAACAGCAAGAAATTCTTTTACGACCGTGATATTATCCATCCATCCATTTTCTGTACCTACTTATTTCAATCAAGGGTCACGAAGGGAGATGACTGGAACCTATCAGAGCAGTCATAGGGCAAGAGGCAGGGTGCACCCTGGACATGGCACCAGTGTATTGCAGGAGCACATGTTGACAGACAAACTCATTCACACTCACATGCACACCTACAGTCAAATTAAAGTTTTCAACTCACCTAACATGCATGTCTTTGGAAGTGGGAGGAACCCGAAGCACCCGGGGGGAACCCATGTGAACACAGGAAGAATATGCAAACTTCACACAGAAAGGACCAGGCGGGAGGGTTTTATATCAGATAAACAGCAATAAGTTGAGTAGTATTACAGAAAGCAATTAAGTGACAACATCACAAAAAGTTGTCCTTTTTTGTTGACTCTAGGCCAAAGCTTCCAGTCTTGAAACAAGCTTGTGAAAAACACTAAAATGCTGTTACATATTTCAAAATCATTGTTCTTCTCTATAACACTACAAAATTACCAATTCTCACAACTGTCTACAGTGTCACAGAACAGTCTAGTACTGGAACGGTGAATTGGAACAAAACCTGGGAAAACCTTCTTGCACCACTGGCAAGAGAAGCCTTCTGGCCCCCACCCTGCTTTTTCCTGGCATCAATCGCAACAGTGAGGTTGGGACCATTTATGAGGACAAGAAGAACAAGCTCCATGGAGAAAATGCAGAGAAACCTTATTTCCTGCTTTACAACTTGTTGCTCATAAATTTAGACGACCAAGCGGCTAAAAACAAAGACATGTTAAGCGAACATTCAGTACGGATGGGACCATTTATGACAAAAAGGAAGAGCCAAGGTGTTGAAAACACAGCAGAGAAAGTTTGTATTTAAGTCCAACAAAACTTTTTCAATCATAAGGTTTTTTTCTTTAACAGTTCCGAGGCCATCAAATACAGCCATCGGGTATTGTGAAAACTTTGCAATCGTCCGTCCTTCTGTGCTCCAATAGACAATGATAACAATAATAACTTGTGAAATAAATGGCATATTTTTTAAAGTAGTATAATCTGGTTAATATTATTTTATGTGCAAAAAATTACTTCAAAATGTTTTCAAAAGTGAATCTTTAATGGGGGAGGGAAGGCTTACCCACCTACTCATCCTTGTGGCTCCGCCCCTGCACAGTTTTGGAGTGTGACGCAGAACAAAAGAGGAAGCAGTGTTTAATCGCTGCTATTGGTTCCTGGTTCGCTATCAAACAGCAAGACAGACACGCACTGTTGATGATCTAAAAGAGACTTCGTATGTATTTTAAGCAAATCAGTGTGTTCATGTATTTTTTTTTATACAGAGCTCTGTGTGTTGATGAGCAGCAGCAAACTGGCTGCTCCACCGTGCAAAGCACTGTGACGCCCACTGTTTTTAGTGAATCAAGCTTAAATGACTAAAAAAAACAAAAAAAACACCTTTATCGAGCCACACAGTTCCATGGTGTGGTGGATTTGGCAACGCATGGCATGTTTGTGAATCCAATGAATGATTTAAACAAACTACCTTTTATTACAGATGTACACTGTATAATCATTCTACCCCAGGAGGGAAACAACAGTTTAAATAAAGCATTGAAAGCTCAATAATGCCACAACATTCTTGTCCATGATGTACATAAATCTGGAACTATGACTGTAAATATTTTTTTTAAACTGACTGTAGCCCTTTAATGCACATGACCCAACTAGATGACCATGAGTGTTAGAACAGCTAGAATGGCAATTACACCTATTACCATAAATAAGCAAATCTGCACTGTCATTATCTTATGTCTTACTAAATATTGTAGCACTTTTGTTTGTAAAATTCTTAAAGGATGCATGTCTGGTAAAAGTGTAAATCAAGTAAAATGGCATTTATCTATCTACAGTTACTGACAATAACAAGCTGTTTTAAGAAAAAAAATGTGCTGACTTAGTAAATATGTATGGAATATTATGTGTACAAAATACTAAAGTGCTGTCAACATGAAATATGTATTCCAAAATCTACAATTTTACTTCCACTTCAAAGAAAATATCAGGAAGACCCTGCAATTTTAATTTTGAGGGGGCATCCACCTGTAAAAATTTTTGACATCTTATAAATAATCTAGCCAAGGTACACATCTCCTGCTAAGATGTGTTAAATTACTTTTCCATATGAGATGTGCTCTAGAAAAAGGTGACTAAAAACAATGGCCAATGTGGGCCTGGTTTCATAAAGCAGTCTGATCTTGTTTAGACAACTAAACTCACTTAGTTGAGTAATTTTTTGATGTTAGTCATTACACAAAGCACTTAATCAACTAAAGTTTTGCGTTCCCAACTAAAGTTTTTAGCCTGGTACAGAGGAGGCTAATCTTATTTTAGTTGACAAAACTTAAGTGCCTCACCTATAAAAACCAATAACAACAACAAAAAACCGAACAAACAAAAACCGGTGGCAATCGTGTACCACCATTTGATGGAATACTCCAGAGCACCCCTATACAGCTCGTATTCCTCCAAAACGAGAGCTTCCTCCTCTGCTTTTGCTCATAGTTGCAGCTGACGACTGTCATGATGCATTTGTTACAGTTCTCACATTAGCTACCATGTGTCACTGTTACACTGAGCAGCTCTGTGTGCACAAAAAGGCTTGACAGAAGTGTCAAGAAGAAGAAGAAGAAGAAGAACTGCTAGGCTAAAAGCTAAGCACGTCGTTCTACAGTTCATATATGTCCATAAATGTCAACAATACCAGTTAGGGAAACAAAGACTGGTTAGTTCATGACAACGACCAACCCGGACATTGGAGGCGTTTCTTGGCAATGATGCTTGCAAGGCCGCCACACCCCTGAAAAACGTTGACTAACATAACATGGCTAATCTACAAGTTTAGCCATTGATGTGAAACGGCGATTAGACGAATAATGTTGGGAGACTAACCTTAGTCGACTAAGTTTAATAAAAGATTGGACAGCTTTATGAAACCGGGCCCTGAGGAAACTACAGGGGTCCAAGAATGAGACTGGAGATGCTGAGCATGCAGTTGTTACCTTGGTGATTCACAGTTACAGGTTTATATCTGAGCAGCAAAATAAAAGTTGCTGTTGGGAGGAAGGCTGACATGACATCTCCGTTAATGTTAACCAGAGTGCATGTGGGAGTCTCTGAAACAAGTTCATGAAGTTCATTGTCTCATGAGACCAAAACTGAACTCTTTCTCGATCATGAGTAAAGCAATGTTGGGAGTATGCCAAACACTGCACATTAGCACAAACACACGATCTGCAACTTGAAGCTTGGCAATGGCATCATCATACTGTGAGGATACTTCATCTACATCAGGCCCAAGAAGCTCCCTGTTTGTGGAAAATAAAAATGAATGCGGCTAATTAAAGAAAAATCCAAAACAAACACCTGCCAAGGAATACTACAGCACTGTGACTGCAGAGATGGTTTTCAGGAAGACAACACCCCAAAACCTGAATCTACTGTGACAGACTGTAATGGCAGTGTTTTAGGGTGGCTATGTTGCTGTCCAGACCTTAATCCAATTCAGAATAACTCATGATTTAAAACTTATTGCTCATTCATGGTCCTCATCCAACCTGACAAACTCTGACTGAGTTTGAGAGGAATGAGGAAAAACTGTCACGGCCAGATGTGCAGAGTAAGTATGGTCCAATCCACATACTCTATATTCTCATGGCAGCAACTGCTGCCAAATGACACAATACTACATTATCACTTTCAGTAGCTGAAAGTACATTCTATGCATTATTTTTTTTCTTACTGCATTAGTAATTGATTTATATCAATTCATAGAAATTTGCCTTTACACTTAGACAAACTCATATTTATCATATGACGAGAGGCAGACCTGAGACCAGTTGTTTCACAAAATAACCACAGCTCTGTGACATCCCTTTCTTAGCTTTACTCAAAATTGCACTACTACTTCAGACTCCATACATTTCAGCCCCTCAGGCTACAGCGTTCTTCGCGTCCCCCTACCGACCTGATTTCCCTTTCCGTGGAGGACCAAAGGGTGACGAATATGTGGGTGTCACAGAGCTGACAGGTCTATCTGAGCTCTGCCTACTATGCTGGCTCTCCACATTTCCCTCTTCAGTGTTGCCTGTACAGCTGCTGTGTGTCCCACTGTGACGCCACACACAAACACACAGATCACTTTACAGAAGGGGGTAGGTGGAGACTGGGTATGGGGTCAAATCTCCAGAGTGATGTATGCATCGTCTATGGCCTAGAACAAAACCAATCTGAACAACATTGCATTCTGTTTTTAGAAAAGGATGAAGGACAAGAGAGTGAAAGAGAAGCGGTGTGTGCACTGATGTGGAAAAAGTGCTGTGCTTTTCTGTCAGATCAAGGATAAAAATAAAAGACAAAAAAAAACCTATAAAAACTATCGACTAAATGCTACTATGCAGCACCTACACACAGAAAACACCCTGAACATTGAAATTGTGCACATACTCGTGTACACTCACATGCACGTTTCCAATATGTGCAAAAGGTGTAGCAGTGAGTTATAGGTGCAAACACCCAATCCAAAAAAAAAGCAGGCTGTCACGTAATGCGTTAGCCATGCTGAATCTAAAATCTGTCTCCTGCCACTCATCCATAACAGGCCAACAGCTGTTAAAGTCAACGCGGTTCAGGCGCACGCCATCACCATAAACCCTATGTAACACATTTCTCATTTGACACGCCTCTCTGCCATTTGCTCTGCTGGCCACATAAATAACTTCCTACAATGAAGACAGAGATGTACACCTTCTGCAGGCAAACATTTGGTGGTGTGCTTTCCCTGCTGGCTGGAACAGGTGTAGCAGTCAAAGTGGGTGGGGGTGGTGGTAAGTTGATCTAGCCTCCAAGACCCACTATTGCCAAAACACAGCCCTCTCCAGCCTTTGCCTCCTGAAAGGAAACTTCTAATCATCCCACCAGATCAATACACCCTTGCCTCAGGATATGAGGCGATGCACGTCGGCGTGCACATCAACGCAAGTGAACGACAAGCACTTAAATAGAGAAGAATCTGTATTGATTACAAGGGGTTAATGCAACCTGATGTGCTGGCTATGCTTTTGTGAGATTGGAAACGAGTAACTCATTAGGCCTGATACAAATTGGTAGGAAAACATATCTTGCCTGCTGTTGAGGATTTAATCTAACTAATCCTATAGCCCATAGCCAACAGCGTGCATTATGTTAAAAGCCTTCTGGATGAAATAATGGTAATAGCTCCTTTTAATGTCACAGCAAAACACAGCGGCACATGGAATCAATACAGAATGAATTCTATACCCACAAAGAAAAACATCAGGTAACTCTTTCACCTGTGTTGTAGATTAAAATACTGAGTGAGCTGATGAGGTCCAGAATGTGGTGACGTCTTAGGGCCTGTATCAATTATTCAAAATCACCTTTTCTTACCCTTTAATTATATATCAGCTCTGCGATAAAGGCGGAGGGATGTGCACATGTTCCTGCTTACAAAGGGCGTGACAATGAAACCGGATGGAGGAACATCAGCCTCTGGGATGAGGCAGGAAGAAGACAGAAGTGAAACTACCTTCAGGCTGGGTATGGCCTGCCGTCAATCTGCCGTTTATGTAGTGTCCATCTCCTCACGTGCCGTGTGATCACAGATCAAAGGGTTAACTGAAACTCTGGCCTATGGGGTTTTTGCCTACATTATTCAACAGCTTGTTACAGCAACCTGCTCCCTGATGTCATACACAGGGAGTCAGACTGCAGGGAGGAGGACACAAGGGAGAAAGGCTGGATGAAGAAAAGGGGATGATGGAGAGCAGGGGGAAAACCTGAGGGATGCGGAGAAAAAAAAGTGAGGCGAGAGGGGGCGGGGTTGGAGAGACTTGATGGGATGAATAGGAAGGGATGAGAAAGTGGTGAAAGGTGGTGAGAGTGTTGCTTGATGAAACGGGTAGAAGAGGAGCTGCATTTGTTTAATTTCGTCTCCAATGAGAACAAACTAATGAGAATTACAGACTACTGATACTTAACCTTTGACCACAAAACATGAGTTCTGCATTTTTCCTGCTGGAAAGATTTCAATTAAAAATAAAAGAAAAGAAAAATGATCTATTCCCAGTCTTTCATAGCAAAATGCTTAAAAAAAAAAGTAGTTTCTCTGCATCCTCTGAAAAAGATGGTGATGGCAGGCGTTCTGCGCTCCTCTAACAACAACTTTATCAACTCCAAACCTTAACTGACATTTCAACTGCAGTAAGAGATGGCTGGCGATTAGCTTGTAGTGTTTCGTACACAAACTCACAGAAAATAACGTGAAAGAGCATCCATCAGACGAACACCGAACTGACAGACCATGTTTTGGGAGCACATCGTTTATAGTCGCAGACTCACGACGCAGCTCAGTGAGCGAGCTCCTTTGTTCATTAATTGATTGGCCTCCCCTGCTGAGCCTCAGTAACTAGGTTACGCAGATCCATGAAAAGAAGAGGATGGCCCCTCCGGTGTAAGACGGGGGATAGACCGACAACTCTGGGGCAAGAATCCGAGTGTTAATACAACTAATGGAGTGAGGACGACAGTAACTATTGAAATCTCCCTCATCTAATCAGAACAAGCAGCTGATGAGAGCAAAGGGAAAAAGAGGCTGGATTCCATTTTGTAAGGGTGGTATTACAGTTATACAAGCTGAATGGGTGAGACTGCGATGTGCTTTATCACAGACAAATCTCTGTCACACTGAAACATACCTGCAACAGTCCATTATTTTATTCCCACCTTTGCTTCTCTGTCCCACAAAAAAAAAAAAACCCTTAATGAGAAAACATTAAAAGGTTTCACTGTAAAATAATCAGGACCAGGCCACTTAGACATTTGCTCATCTTGGACTAGAAGATACTACTGCAACTGATTGGGTGGAGAGGGGAGGGGAAAAACCAAAACAATATTTATTTTTACAACATGATAAACTATTTTTCAACTCATCGTTGATTTCTAAAGCACGTTCTAAAAAGATGGCAGTCGACCAAAGTGCTGTACATAATTACAAAATGGGCAGCAAGTTACCCCCAATCGCAAATAAATAAAATTAAAATAATAAAATGACAACAGGGAATAAAACAGATAAAAGACAAAGTAAAATAAAAGAGTAAAAAGTAGTAGGATTTATTTTAGTTTATTTACATAGTGCAAATCACAACAAAGCTGCCTCAGGTGCAACACATAGGTAAACCTTACCAACCCCAAGAGCAAGCACACAGGCAACAGTGGTAAGGAAAACCTCCCTCTGATGATATTGAGGAAGAAACTTCAAGCAGACCAGACTCAAAGGGGTGACCCACTGCTTAGGCCATGCTACCAAAAGATTACAAATAAGGTACACTTGTCAGCATTAAGTAACAGGAAAAACAGAAGAAATACTAAAGTGAAACAGAAGTAATCACTCATTTAGGAAACACCAGAGAAAAGAAATAGGTTTTAAAAGAGGCTTTAAAAGTCTCTTGGGTCTTTAAGGACAGGGATGATCTAATATTAAAGGGGAGACTATTCCAGAGCCTCGGCACAGACGCTGCAAAGGCTTTGTCACCTCTCATCTTTAATCTGGTTTTAGGCACCTCCAGCAACAGTTGGTCAGAAGACCTTAAGGCTCTGGTTGGGGTGTAAGGAAAAAGAAGCTTCAAAAGGTACACTGGGGCAAGACCATTGAAGGCTTTAAAGACAAATAAAAGAAGTTTAAAATCAACCCGGTAACGGACCAGAAGCCAGTGAAGAGTAGCCAAGACCTGCATAATGTGGTCGGACTTTTTCTTTCCCAAAAGAAGATGAGCAGCACTATTCTGAATAAGCTGGAGCCATTTTAAAGAGGTCTAATCCAAGCCAACGTACAGAGAGTTGCAATACAACCCCTGGCAAAAAATTATGGAATCACCGGCCTCGGAGGATGTTCATTCAGTTGTTTAATTTTGTAGAAAAAAAAAAGCAGATCACAGACATGACACAAAACTAAAGTCATTTCAAATGGCAACTTTCTGGCTTTAAGAAACACTATAAGAAATCAGGAAAAAAAAATTGTGGCAGTCAGTAACGGTTACTTTTTTAGACAAAGCAGAGGGAAAAAAATATGGAATCACTTAATTCTGAGGAAAAAATTATGGAATCATGAAAAACAAAAGAATGCTCCAACACATCACTAGTATTTTGTTGCACCACCTCTGGCTTTTATAACAGCTTGTACTCTTCATCAATCTGGCTCCAACTTTCTCTGATTGCTGTTGCCAGATCAGCTTTGCAGGTTGGAGCCTTGTCATGGACCATTTTCTTCAACTTCCACCAAAGATTTTCAATTGGATTAAGATCCAGACTATTTGCAGGCCATGACATTGACCCTATGTGTCTTTTTGCAAGGAATGTTTTCACAGTTTTTGCTCTGTGGCAAGATGCATTATCATCTTGAAAAATCCCCAAACATCCTTTCAATTGATGGGATAAGAAAAGTGTCCAGAATATCAACGTAAACTTGTGCATTTATTGATGATGTAATGACGGCCATCTCCCCAGTGCCTTTACCTGACATGCAGCCCCATATCATCAATGACTGTGGAAATTTACATGTTCTCTTCAGGCAGTCATCTTTATAAATCTCATTGGAACGGCACCAAACAAAAGTTCCAGCATCATCACCTTGCCCAATGCAGATTCGAGATTCATCACTGAATATGACTTTCATCCAGTCATCCACAGTCCACGATTGCTTTTCCTTAGCCCATTGTAACCTTGTTTTTTCTGTTTAGGTGTTAATGATGGCTTTCGTTTAGCTTTTCTGTATGTAAATCCCATTTCCTTTAGGCGGTTTCTTACAGTTCGGTCACAGACGTTGACTCCAGTTTCCTCCCATTCGTTCCTCATTTGTTTTGTTGTGCATTTTTGATTTTTGAGACATATTGCTTTACGTTTTCTGTCTTGACGCTTTGATGTCTTCCTTGGTCTACCAGTATGTTTGCCTTTAACAACCTTCCCATGTTTGTATTTGGTCCAGAGTTTAAACACAGCTGACTGTGAACAACCAACATCTTTTGCAACATTGCGTGATGATTTACCCTCTTTTAAGAGTTTGATAATCCTCTCCTTTGTTTCAATTGACATCTCTCGTGTTGGAGCCATGATTCATGTCAGTCCACTTGGTGCAACAGCTCTCCAAGGTGTGATCACTCCTTTTTAGATGCAGACTAAAGAGCAGATCTGATTTGATGCAGGTGTTAGTTTTGGGGATAAAAATTTACAGGGTGATTCCATAATTTATTCCTCAGAACTGAGTGAGTCCATATTTTTTTTCCCTCTGCTTGGTCTAAAAAAGTAACCGTTACTGACTGCCACAATTTTTTTTCCTGATTTCTTATAATGTTTCTTAAAGCCAGAATGTTGCCATTTGAAATGACTTTAGTTTTGTGTCATGTCTGTGATCTGCTTTTTTTCTACAAAATTAAACAACTGAATGAACATCCTCTGATTCCGGTGATTCCATAATTTTTGCCAGGGGTTGTAAAAGCCAGAGGTGGTGCAACAAAATACTAGTGATGTGTTGGAGCGTTCTTTTGTTTTTCATGATTCCATACTTTTTTCCTCAGAATTGAGTGATTCCATATTTTTTTCCCCTCTGCTTGGTCTAAAAAAGTAACTGTTACTGACTGCCACAATTGTTTTTCCTGATTTCTTATAGTGTTTCTTAAAGCCAGAAAGTTGCCAAGTTGAAATGACTTTAGTTTTGTGTCATGTCTGTAATCTGCTTTTTTTCTACAAAATTAAACAACTGAATGAACATCCTCCGAGGCCGGTGATTCCATAATTTTTGCCAGGGGTTGTAATCTAGTCTACTTGTGATGAACGCGTGGATAACCTTCTCAAGATCAATCCTAGAGGAATATGACTTAGACTTGGCTAGGAGACGGAGTTGGAAGAAACTTGTTCTAACAACAGCAATCAATATAATTCACATTCAAGTGCTTATAAACAAGGTGAAACAGATGTAGCACCAGAGTGACCCAATGCAGACTTAGTAGCGCCACTCAACTCAAGTGTTTAATTTTCACGCCGAACACAGAAAAAGATAAAGAAGAGTTTTCCTGCACAGTGGAAGACATCATAATATACAAATCTATAGCACAAAGATCATGATTAATGTTATACAACCCAAGAAGCATACGTTAATTACTTTTCCCTGGAGTGGTGTGTTTAAAAAGTGAACAAAATCACAATATATCATAATGTTAAATTGCAATATAATACAAAACAACCAAAATAATCTCACAGTTATTCGGCCATGACAAGGAGTTTAAACTATGGGTTTTATCTACGCAAAGCTTACCAGCAAACCCACATGGAACAATGTCGAATGTGTTTCGAGAGCCCATACCATCCAACAAGAGGTTTTAATGGTTCTGGAACTGTGCCATTTTCAAGATACCATGAAACCTTAGTCTGTAACTATTGATAGGTGCCTTTTGGTAACAAGTAATTTATTTATTTATTTTTATTTTTTTAAGTTCCATGCAAGGCAACACGATGGATTAGCGGTTAGCACTGTTGCGTCACAGCAAGAAGGTTGTGGGATTGCTCCCCACTTACATGAATTGTAAATGGACTGCATTTATATAGCGCTTTTCCATCGGCATCAGATGCTCAAAGCACTTTACAAATAATGCCTCACATTCACCCCGATGTGAGGGTGCTGCCATACAAGGCGCAATAGGGGATTAAAGACCTTGCCCAAGGGCCCTTAGTGATTTTCCAGTCAGGCTGGGATTTGAACCGAGGATCAACGCCTTAACCACTAGACCTTCACCTCCCACTTGGGGCTTTTCTGTGTGGAGCTGGAATGTACTTTCCGTGTTTGCGTGAGGGTGCTCTGGCTTCGTCCCACATCTAAAGACATGCAGGTTAGGCAAACTGGAAATTTTAAATTGACCACAGGTTTGAATGTGTTCATCTGTCTATAGGTGGCCCTGCGATAGACTGGCGCTCTGTCCAGGGAGTACCCCGCCTCCAGCCTCCCACAGTAAACTGGTGGAACAGTAGGACAAATCACATTTTATTCAAACTACATTTTGAATTAGGAACTTAGGAAACTAGGTACAGAGCGGGAGGAACATCAACACCAAGTAAAATAACTGCAAATTTCACTTCCCCTAGACTGGACTTAATGTAACAGCTAGGAATGATTACAATGGGTGAAGAGTTCCTGTGCATATATGTGTGTGTGTCTATATATAGATATACACACACAACGTTTTGGCACTTTCCCATGTATAAAGGTGCTCATGGAACACTTCAGTCTAAAAAAGTCACTTGGCACATCAAATGGGGTTTAGCAGAGGATGCATTAGCTTTGCAACAGTTTCAGTCAGGATGACAAGATTAATGATTAGAAGAGCTGCAACTAGGGGCATCATGGTGGGTTTGTGGTTAGTGGTTAGTACTGTTGCCTCACAGTGACAAGTTCCAGGGTTCGATTCTGAACTGGTCCTTTATGTGTAGAGTTTACATGGTCTCCCTGTGTTTGTGTGGGTTCCATCTGAGTGCTCAGGCTTCCTGCCACTTCTAAAGGCAAGTGGGTTGGGTGAATTCGTGACTACTGTAGATTGACCCAGAATGAGAGTGTGAATGTGTTTGTCTATATGTGTTGGCCCTGTGACAGAATGGTTGCCTGTCCAGGGTGTCCCCCTTTTATCACTCAAGGACCACTGGGATAGGCTTTGTGACCGTTAACTGGGATAAGAAGGTTCAGAAAATGGATGGATAGGCTGCAACTAACAATCATTTCCATTATCAATTAATCTGGCAATTATTTGATGAGTTGTTTGGTCCAGAAAATGTCAGAACAAGATGAAAAATATCAATCACTATTTCAGGTGAGGAAAATTACCCTTGAAAAATTCATAAAAACGAAGATTACATGTAGCATTATGCAGATGAAAGTCTACAACTCCCTCTAGACGGGACGCCAGTCTGACACAGGTTACTTCCCCAGCCAAGCCCAGTACTCATTAACAACTGGGTGGGCCGAGACAGTGTAGATCAGGGGTAGGCAACATGTTCCAGAAAGAGCCATGAGGGTGCAGGTTTTCTTTGCAGCCACTGACTCCACCAGGTGATTTCACTGATTAACTGATTCCATCTGCTCAAAGTGATATTAATCAGTAAAATCACCTGGTGGAGTCAGTGGCTGCAAAGAAAACCTGCACCCTCATGGCTCTTTCTGGAACAGGTTGCCTACCCCTGGTGTAGATGAAGTGTCTTGTCGAAGGACACACACAGGTACTGTGAACAGGGGATAGAATGCCTACGTATAGGCAGACTACCTCCTTACCCACTGAGCTATCCACTTTATCCAGAATAAAACCTGTGCCGAATCAACATGCGGAGCCGTACTGGATCTGCCCTGGTGACCCCAAGCAAACACTCAGAAGCCAAAAGAATCAACTGAGTCAGTACATATTTAAAAAAGAAAAAGAAAAAGAAAAAAGAACATATGCCAATAACTGGTACGCTGCATGTCTTTAATTCATCCTGTTTAGCCCATAAATTGAGTTGCTATGTGTTTAGGTACATTATGAATGTAACTACTGTAAAACCTCTCCTGGATCACTGTGGGTGACTCTTGGGAGCTCATCATTAGATGTTTATGTGTAATCTTTGTAGGCAACAACAATTCTGTTAGTTTCTTGCCAGAAAACATCAAAGTGTAAAGTCAGAATCAGTAGGAAAAAAATGGTGTCATGCAATGAGCAGCAGAATCAGAAGCCTGACCGACAAACCACCACATCAAACAAATATGACTTCAAAAACAAGGGGTGAAACACTGGACTACTGGGGACAGAACTGTGAATGAGAGGAGGAAAAATAAAAATCTTAGATGTTGAAAATCAAAAGCTTAATTGCAATTAGAGATGAACTAAGCAACTCAAAATGGAAAAAGGTAAAACGTTGCCTGAGCTCAAGATTTTACGAAGTCTGTTAGAAAATTATCGGACCTTTATATTTTTTGCAATAACCTTATGGATTTGAATCAGGTGTGATTGCATCAGCCATGTGCGCATGCGTGAGTTTTTTTTCCCGCCTTATGGATTTGAATCACGTGTGATTGCATCAGCCATGTGCGCCTGCGTGAGTTTTTTTCCCACCTGTCGGTTGCGTCATTTCCTTGTAAGCAGCCTTTGTGTGAGGACGGGTGCTGTGCGCTCCGCGGATTTTTATTGCGAGGAAAATGGCCAAACGCTTGGAGCAACACTATTGCATCAAAGTCTGCCAGAAACCTGGCGATAGCCAGGTGGAAACGATTCGGAAAATTCAGACAGCTTTCGGAGATGAAGCTATGAGCATCACACGGATTAAGGAGTGGTACAACCGGTGTAAAAGACGGACGCACAACCGTGGAGAGCGCGCCGCGCTCCGGTCAGCCTAC